>NC_136419.1:114557500-114835000 GCF_052625555.1 Lactuca saligna
GGATGTGATGTTAAGTGATCGAAAGTGAGTTCTGGTGGGTGCTCGATAGTTGAAGGCTCTTCGCTGTGAAAGGGCTGCAACAGAGGATGTTAAAGGTTGCATGGAGATGGCGTCGTGGGGCTGTAGGTGGCTGGTTTCTGCTGCCGGCGGGAGGCAGTTATTAACCGCTGGAGATTGGGATTTAGCCGGAGAAGAAGAACCTCCGGCAGGTTGTATGTGGTAGAGGGTTAAGGTATCAGCCTTGACCTCTTGACTTTCGTTCAACATTTCTTCATGGGCTAATTATTAATTTCGGCTTGATTTATTTGGGTAAATACTAATATTTTTTTTTGGGCTTTTTTATGGACTCAAGTTCTCAAAGAAATATTGAATGTGGGTTAGTTTGCTCTCATGGGTTTTATTCGAGATATAGAATTTAAAAATTAAAATGGCTAATTAAATGGCGTGCGGGCTTGAAGCTAGCAATTTGGGTCTACACAATTATGAATTAAATTTATGGAAATGTTCAATTTATCGGATTGGTGATATCCCTCCTAGATTAAAAAAATAAACGCTAATTGTGGGATTATATAATTAAATGATCACTTAGTAATGCCATCGATAATTAAGATTAGCAGATGATAATTATCATTTTACTAGTATACGGATATGAGTTCTGATATGAGGTTTTGCCTGTGTGCGGTGTTAGGTGGTTCGAGCTAGCTGTTTATATTTATGAGAATGTGAGACGATATATGTCAGCTTCAGGTGAATTTTCTCATCATTTTACCAATGTCGGTCCATTACTTGTTATATGAAATACTAGTTGTCTTTGTAATGCTTGCATGAAAGACCAGGATCTGGTCCCTGACAATTGTACGAAAAAACAGGATCTGGCCTCTGACACTTGTATGTAAGACCGGGATTTGGCCTTCGTCATTGCGAGAAATACCATAGGAGTAGACCATGACACTTGTATGTTTTGATATGTGGTATTTCGGGGAACTCACTGAGTTTTATGTTTACAATTTCATATGTATGGTTTCAGGTACTTTCAGTTCGAAAGTGTAACGTCCCTCTTTGGCACGTATCACAATATTATCCGTTTGGGCTCCCAGCACGAAAACTTCCCAGGGGGTCACCCATCCCTAAATTGCTCTCGTTCGGGCACGCTTAACTGTAGAGTTGTTATGGGATCTGTTGCCCTCACGACTTTAAAATGCATTGTGACAATGAAGGTATCAACACCCCTTATAAGGAAATGTTCTGTTCTTTTTCCAAGCCGATGTGGGATCAGGTGTACCCCACCTTCACCCCTATTATAGGGTTCGACGTACTTGTCGAACACATCGACCTGTGCTCCAGCTCTGATACCATTTCTGCCACACCCCCGAACTAGGACGGCAGAAACTTCTGAGGGATGGTGACGTCATTGTACAATATCATAACAATTGAATATGAATGAAACATAACATTCCAAGCGACATACATTGAAAATACATACTTACATAGTTTACATTTTGTACTTGTTCATCAGTTACACAAAAGTGACAAGAAGTAAAATTTCATAAAGTCGCACCACTTGTTCTCATAGCATAGCTGATTACTGGTTCCCTGAGAATACAAGTCGTTTTGAAAGGCATCAACTAAAAAGTTGGTGAGTTAATAAACATTTTTGTATAAAAATGGTTTTGCACTTGTTTAGAATAGTTCTCGTAGTACTTTCAGAAAATCCGATATTTTCTATGAAAATTATTTGTAGGTCTCATTCCAAAATTGTGAATATATGCGTACATATCCTTTGTTTTCTTTTGTTTGTAAAAGTAAAGCGTAGGTTCCCAAAAAATCCAATATTTTCTGATGTATCAAAACTGTAGTCTTAAACCCTAAGACTAGAAGTGTAAGCGACTGAATACTTAAAAATGATATGCAGTTTTATAGTTTGATAAAACCGGTGAAGTGTAAGCTTCCTGTAAACCAAATCCGTATCGTTAATCCATATGTGAGTCATTATAACCATGCTTGATGTGACTGATATGTCTGTCATGACGTTCTTTAGGCGTCGGTTTCTGTAAAATATTTGTCACCCTAGATTGGCCCCGTCTAGCTGTAGCGAACAGCTCAGGTGTGGGGGTGTCAATCCCGGTATAGATCTATACACAATTAGTTCGCTCTCCCTCCAGGAGACTCTGGCTATAACTACAAGACGTATAGTGTACGCTGGGTAAGTACGATGAAGGAAAGTCTCACAAGAGGCTTAACAGATTTACTTGAACTTTGACTCCCATTATTGAATAATGAAAATGACTTTACTAGTGTAAATTTATGACTGAAGTTTTATGACATGCGTTTTACAGTTTTATGACATACAACTTATTACTCATGCTTTGACAGCTTTATGATAGACAGATCATGACACACAAATCTTTCTGTCACGAATTCTGTTTTGTATACCGTTTTGGTTAAATTATTTATAATAATTTTTATAAATAATCATTAGTAAAATATCTAATTGTAACATAAGTTGTGAAAATAGCATAATATCTCCGGTTTGAGGAGATTCCCGAGAATAGAGGATGTTCTAAGAAGCTACACATGAAAATAGGGGTGTAAATGGTATGATCCTAGCATAAACATGTGTAAAATCTCTTAAGTATTACCAGAAACTTACCAAGTTCTTGTGAGTTATTGGAAGAAATCCCTTGGTGGTGGCACGCACACGAAATGAGAGAGAGAGAGATAAGATAGTCTTGTAAGTGAAGTTGGAAGTAAAGTGTTTGGTGTGTGTGTGTGTGTGTGTGTGTGTGGTGATCGGTTGATTATAAGAGAGGGGGGTTGACTTTGTTGATTGGATGTTTGCATGGGAGTATGTCGGTTAATGGCCTAGTTGCATGTTGAACAAAAATGAGGTGGCAACTCATTTTTCCCATTCCTTTTTCCTTTTTTTTTTGTTTAACCCTAACCGAACCCTATAGGGTTTTTGGTCCTTAAAGCTTTTAAATGGGTTTTCGACCCAATAATATTTGTATGGTTTTTGGGTTTATTTTGGCCCAATAAGAGTGTTTTCGGTCCAATGGAAGGCCTAAAAGAAGTTTTTGGCAAAATAAGGCCCAAGGAAATAGTTTTCGGCCCGATAGGGTGTTGGGTCGAGGATAGACTCCGCTACTTTCCAAGCCGCAGTTACAGCTGCTGTGACAGCCGTCATGGCACAACTCACCGCTAACAACACAAACGAAAATGGAATCTGTGGCGACAATTCCAATTATAGTGATAACCAAGGGCACCAACGAATGGTTGCCTACAAGGATACCCCAAGCCACAAACCCAAGAACAAGAAACAAAAGTCTTGGAACTAGAAATAGGGCAATTCGACTCAAAGACCTACCAAAAGGCAACAAGTTGTAGCAACCCATACCCCCACTAACCCTACTACTTCCACACCGAGAAGACCATATGCTGGAAACTTACCTGAATGTCACAATTGTAACTTCCATCACCAAGGTTCCTGCCGAAAGCTACACTGCAAGAACTGCAACGGAAAAGGACATACCACCTGCTGTTGTAGAGTGCCAACCCGATGGGTCACTCAAACCGCTAATGATAAGAGGAGTCAAGCTTGCTATGAATGTGGAAAGACATGACATTTCAAGAGGGAGAGTAACACCCTGTTTATTAAATAATAAATAAATTAGTTAATGAACGAGTATTAGCCTAAAAATCAATAATTATATAGCAGGGTGTTGGTCTTGAGGAGCTAATTGTCATAATTCTAGAAGGCGGGAGTTAAAGTGTAAAATACGGACTTAATTTGTAAGTATTATTGAAGGCAGGGACTAAATGGGAATTTATGGGACTTCATTTGAAGAGATTTTGAAGGCTAGGGGCTGTTTGGTAAATTTTGTACCTGAATTGTAATGGATTTTATTGCTGAGGGTTTAAATGGTAAATATTGGATTTATTTTGAAAGAAATAGGGAAAGGAGGGACTACTTTTGGCATTATGGAAACTAGTTAAGGGGATCAGGGTATTTAAACCCGTCACCCCCGTCCCAACCCTAACCCTAAAATGGTAAGCAGTCGCCACCTTCCCTCCCAGTCGCCGCTTTCGCTTCTTCATCCTCTGGCGCCGCACCACCACCTCTGTTGAGGTTGTCAACCACCGGACGCCACCGCCTAGCTTGTTTCTGATCAGCCAACGCATCACAACCCCTAGCTTCCCGCGAGAACAAGTCGATGTCCAAGTTGCCGCCTTGTTGTTGCTGTTGTGGTCAATTCTGATGAGAAGACGAAAAGAAACCACTACCACCACCATGAGGTGGTGGTGGTCATCGCAAATCCCGCCGCCTGCCGCCATTCCTTCTACTTTCCGATGTCGCTCCCTTATCTCGTCACCACCAGCTACCATGGGAGGTGGCTATGAGTTTGTGTGGGTGTGTGATTCTGCTTCAAGATTTGTGTGGTGTGTGTTGCTGCTTGACGGGGAATCGAGAGAAACCACCGCCACCACCGTGAGGTGGTGGCTGCCATCCCAAAACTGTTGATGCCGCCACCATGTGGTTAGCTGGATCTTTTGAGCAAATCAAAAATGTGTTTGGGTCTACTTATGTCGAGTTGGTGTTGTGTGTAGGGTTGTTTGGTCGGAAAATGCAAGAACAACCACCACCACCACCACCGTGAGGTGGTGGCTGCCACCATCTACCACCGCTGGCTACCACAAGGTGGTTGTGTGTGTGTGTTTATTTTTTAGTGTGTGTTTATTTGGGATTAAAGCTTTTAAAATGTATTATAAAGTGGAATAATGAAAAAGAAACCATAACCACTACCATGAGGTGGTGGCTACCGTCCCCTGCCGCCACCAGTTGCCGTGTTTGGTGGTTGTGTGCTTGTTGTGTTTGATTCATTGGGATGTTTGGACAAAGGGACTAAGACCCTAATGGGCCTAATGAACCCTAATTGATCAAAAGACCTAGCTATTGGGCCTATTGGGCTAAGATGGGATTGGAAACCCTAATTGGGGTTTAGAAAACCCAAATATTTGATTTATGGGGCTTGGACTTATCGGGAGCCACATTTGGGTTATTGGAATGGAATTGTGTATTAAGCCCAATCACGCCATATGACTTATCTAGTAGAGTGATGGACTTAATGGATTAAGTCCTTAATGCGTTAAGTAAGAAACACTTAACCTTAATTGTCATTTTATGTGAAACCCTAATTTTGGGAATTTGATTGGGACCGCACTTGAAGTTTTCACTAAACTTAATATATTAATTAATAATCATTTGTAATCAACCTAAGTCAATATTGGACTTAATATATTAAGTCCTTAATGGGTTAAGTAGGAAAACTTAACCTTGATCATCATTTTATTGAAAACCCTAATTTCACTTGGGCCTTGAGTTTGGCCTTTCCATTGGGCTTTCGTAATTAGATTAATAATGGGTCATCCAAGAATAATCATATGGATTAGAATATGTTGATGGGCTTAAGGTAAGGCCCATATGAGTGTTTGGGCCCAATTTGGAAAAGTGGGCCATAGTTTGGGCCTTAATGATTATATGATATTGGGCCATTAGAATGTCAAATGCTGGATTGGAATAAATGGTTGGGCCTTAGAGTGAAACCATATAAAGGTTTGGGCCCAATTTGGAAAATTAGGCCATATGTTAGGGCTTTGGCTCATAGTCGACTGTTGGGCCTTTGGATTGGGCCTTGGGCTTGGATCAAGGCAAGATAGGGGTAAAGTAGTCTTTTACCCTAATATGGACTTATGGACATATGTTGGAACCCAATTATTAATTGGGTGATGTTTTGATATTGACAGTTCGGGAATCTGTCATCCAATAGCTAGGATTGTGTCTACGGGACTTCAATAGTGTGAGGTGAGTTTCCTTCCAGTAGAAGTGGGTATAAGGCCACAATTTCAGCCCACTAGTAGGAGTTGTTTATTAGATAATTGTCTTTGTGATAATTGTCTAGTTAGCAACTATCTAATATGTTTTATATGCTAGCATGATATGAGATTATGTGATACTGGTAGTAAGGGGAATAGTCCTCGGTTACCGGTCGATAGGGCCGAAGGGGTAGTTTATTACCCAACTATGCTAGACAGATTATGATATATGTGATATGATATTATGTAGTACAGTAGTAGTATTAATGGGGTGAAATAGTCCCCGATTACCAGTCGTCAGGACCGAAGGGGTAGTTTGGGCACCCATATATGCTCGACAGGGGTAGGTAGGGCACCCCGGTATGCCTGACAGTATGTGATTTGTATGGTATGTGGTATGATGGGGGAACTCACTAAGCTTTGTGCTTACAGTTTTCACTTTGGTTTCAGATACTTCAGTTTCACAGGAAAGGAGTCAGCTCGATCGCAACGCATCACACTATGGTTTTCCGCACATGAGATCTTTGGGATTACACTCTGATATTGTTTTATGATAACATGTTTTGATTATTTCTACTTTGGCTTTTGACATGAGATGTTATTATGAATGTTTTTCTACTTAAGGTTTCATAATAACGTATTTAAAATAAAAAATTTTGTCTTGATTTTTGGGGATGTTACAAGGAGTGTCCAGCGATTAAGAAAAAAAGTGGCAGAGACGTCGGAAGCATGGAACATGAGGAGATAACGAAAGACCCAACTATGATTACCAGTACACTTCTTCCCAACAAACTCATATGCATGTGCACTTTTTCAATAGAGGTACAAAAAAGAAACTCTCAAGTCACAAGGTATAATTGCATGCTAAATCGAAACCCTCAAACAATTGCGAAAATATATTCGATAGAAATATTTAAAGGAAAAACTAAGACCACCATCGACACACCCCTAGAATTCACTCTGAGCTCTAAGCGAACATTCATTCTAAGATGACCTAGTGTCGGTAACAATAGGAAACTTCGAACGTGGCCATTTCATGTTTTAGATAAACCCTCATCAAATCCACATCATACGTTACAAGAAACCGTTCGACCTAGCTGACTAAATAATGGAACCCGTGTTATCTATAGCGACAAACCCGATACAAACCTTCGAACCATGCTATGTATCTAGACTCAGAAGTATCTATGTAAGAGGTACCAAACCTTTACGTGACCCGCAATAGAAATAACAAATGAGGAGCAAAAAACATCAAGGGTAACCCAGAGACTTATAACCTTTCCGAAGTAATTCCAAGAAGGCCTTTTGGAAATATCACTTATGTGCCAAGTTGAGTTCGGAATCGACTCATCTCTTGAAGCCATTCCCAGAGCCAGATCCCCAAGGCCACTTAGCACCAACATAAACTGATGAGAATAAATCTCTAGATCGTTTAGATCTTTCATAGGTATATTAATAAAGAAAAAACTATTCAATCAATCCCAACAAAGAACACAATATAGAATCAATAAGAAGCTTATGATTCAAACGTAGTCACGCCTCAGCAGAGCTCGATAAAGAACTTCCACTGTAGAGGTAAGCTAGGGTTTACAATACTATGATGAGAATAATAAAAGCGTTACTAACTAAGGATGCATGCATGCACCTTAAATACTAAAACCCTATAATAAAATAATGCACGGTTGGACAGGCCCAAACCGGCTACAAAACTAGGCTAAAAGGAACGAGCCCAAGACGCAACATCATAATCCCAACAATTCCCCCTTTATGTCAATTGGGGCGAGACCTTCACTTTGGTTGTGTGACCTTGACTTGCATCATAACTTTAAACAACCGAGGAATAATAGCAAGAAGCGTCTGCCGAAACTGAATATACCAACGAAGCATATCAGTAAATAGCTTCTTGTCAGCTTCATTGTTCTGATTACACCTATGGATGATCTCCAAAATATGTTCCAAGCAAGCAGTAGAGAACATGTGTTTGTCAATAAGAGCGAATAGGAATTTTTGACCTTCTCCCTTAATGAAAATCACAGTATGAAACTTCATGTCAATCTTTCCCTTGATCATCGTGTTTACATTGCCAGCTCTTCCAATTGGTTTGACCATAGTACGCTTGTGAATAGCAGTGGCAATATCATGATCCATCTTTGCTACTTCATGAATGTAACAAACAAGCATTCGCTTGATATGATCAATGATTGGCTGATACTCCTGAGGATTACATAGCAAAATATTGCTGAGGAGTATCCAGCCGTGTGGGTTTAGATTTGGAAGGTCAGCTAGGGAAATGGTATGGACAGAGCTATCTGAGCCTCGGGTCACTTTGAATTTGGCATTGACAAATTTCCCATCTGAATAGGGCTTCAATAACTTGACCGTTGTAATTTTCTTCAAGCTCCAGGTCAGGTATTCTCGTTGAGAAAATTCCAGCAGATCTCGATCAACCTTCGAGTCTGGAGAAGGAACGACAACAGTCGAGGAAAAGTAGTGAAAGATGAATGCCTTTCGGTTGATTGGCATGTCGAATTGAGCGTCCTTCGAGTTCTCAAGACTAAACGATAAACACGTTCAAGCCAATGAGTACTCGGTTCATCAATGACTTCCCTCTGGAGCGATTCAATAATCCATTCGGGAAACATTGATTTCTTTTTATCAAGAAGTTCCTTCTCTTTCATTTCTTTCTCCAACCGATTCATCTTCTACCGAAGCTCTTCCTCAGAAGGCTTTAATTTTGGATCAGGCTTGGAAGGAGCTCCTATAACGATATCATCAATATCATCCTCTTCATCTTCATCATCTTCTCCAATGATCTTCTTTTTCTTTTGACTTTTATCGTCCGAAGCTTCATTATCCTTCGGTCCAGCAGTAGTTTTCGGTTCTGGAGGAGGTGGAGGTTGAGTTTTGTCAATTTTGCCTCCTTGGGATTTCTTTCCCCCCCCCCCCCCTTGTTTCGAAAGAACGACAATGTCCGAAACACCTTCAATGCGACTGAGAATATCCAAGGTTGGACGTAGCTTCTCAGCCAAGTGACGACGAATGGAGATCGTTAAGATTGAGTCATGAACGTCCAAGAGATGAACCAAGATTGAATGGACATCACCAACAGAACTGCGAATCACCTCTCTTTTAGATTTTAGATCATTAAGCTCTTGAGTTGCAGTACAACATTGTTTTGAAAACCGGACCAGACCAGCCGGTTCAACCAGTTTAACCGGGAACCGGTCAGGTTACCGGTTCTTCAAGCTCCAAAAACCGCTTGTATGTTGAACCGCTAAAAACCGGCGGTTTTGTGTGAACCGGGGTCGAACTGGGGAGGTTCAACCGGCTTTCAAACCGGTTTTTATTAAATATTTGGTTTTTCTTTTATTAGAAAAAACCATTATAAAACTTTTACTAACTGAAAAATGCAGGGGCCCACGATTTCATCTGTGTGACTCATACAGCCTTAACACTTCTCTTTGGCGTTTCTTTTATAGAACCCTCAAAACCTTTCCACTTCTTTTTCTAGCTGATGTGGGATGAAGACTAGCATTCAAAATACTCCAAAGTCCTCTCCTTCATTCGACATTAGCTACTAATATTTTTTTTCACTTTATTCATTATCTTTATAACAAAACTTTAAGGAAAAAAAGTCACATAGTACGTATAAATTATTAGGACTTGAAAGGTGTTTTTAAAATGTTCAAAATCAATGATATTATATATATATATATATATATATATATATATATATATATATATATATATATATGACATCATCCGGTTCATCCGGTTTTTGGGACCGGTCGAACCTATTAAACCAGTTGAACCAACGAACCAATAACACAACCAGTTCGCTGTCCGGTCCGGTTTTCAAAACATTGCAGTACAGAGCTTTAAGTTCTGAATTTTGAGCTGAGAGGTTCGCTTGTCAAACTCATCCATAACTTTGTTTTCAACTGCTAGCTCTGCCTCAAGAGTAGTTAACCGTTCATTAACTTTGGTATGAAGCTTTTCATTAGCAGCTTCAATAGCTTTACGAGCCATACTAATTTGTAACACCTCGGCCTCCAATGAGCGTTTAAGAGAATCAACCGAAGCAGTCACGGTATTTGATTTTTCTAAGCAGTAGCTTGAAGGGAATCTAGAAGGATTTGAACTTCTGAGATTAGTTTTTCAACTTTTGCAGTCGCTTCCTTGCAATATTTAGTAGAGTTTTCCATTGCAAGCGAAGCCTTCTGGCATTGAGAAGCGGAGGCATCAATGGCCTTCGTTGCATTGGAGATAGAGCTGTCATGCTCCTTAACTGCAGAAGAGAATAGGGCCTTGAGAGCAGCTTTTGAGTAGGGATTAACAAAGGAAAAGGAAAGTAACTGATCAAGCTTATCAGTCACAGCCTTAAGATGTCGCTTGGTGATAGGAGCGTCATCATCATCGTTGCTCTGAACACGATAAGGACTGAAGTAAGTGGAATCAAACTCCAAGTCCACACCTCTAAGAACAGTGTTGGTGTCATTTGAACGGGTAGGAGATGGATGTTTAGTAGTGGTAGGGGTTTCGGGTGTAGAAGAACGAACCCTCGTATTAGATACGTTGGACTGAACTCTCATGGTCGTGGTAGTAGTAGCATCAACAAAAATGGGTGTAGGGATGGGAATCATGGAAGAAGGTTGAGATGTGATAACCGGGAAGGTTGTGGGTAAGGAAATAGGAATAGAAGCAGGTGGAAGAGAAGGTGCTTTAGATCAAACAAGTACCTTTGGAGTCGGAGAGCGAGGAGGGGTATCACCACGAACCGAAACCTCCCCATCAGAGCTTTCGCTCCCAGATGCAATAAGAGAGGGTCCTTTATGTCTAATAGGGACGTAATCAAAATCTGAATCACTCGAGGATTGAAGAATAAGCCTCTGAGAAGGTTTCTTTGTCTTTTTCTGCTTGGGATGTGAAGGTGCTGCCTTCTCAGTCTTTCGTTTCTTTGGAGTTTTCCCCTTAGCTCCTTTGATTACCAGTCCTTCATTCTGTTTATCTTGTTTCTTTCCCCTCTTGGATGGTTTATCTGCTTCCTCAATGGAACAAACCATTGCTGGTGTGAGTTCCCTTGGGCCCGAAGATGGAAGTTTCTTGTATTCTTGAATGATTGCACTTTGGTTAGATACACATGCATACATGGATGCCGGAATCGATCCAACAAATAGATACTTAGACGGATCAGTGACTAGAATCTTGTTTGTATGAAACGTTTCAATAAAAGAGAGAAGCGAATATGCCATGATTGGGACATGGTGACGATCCATCGCCCATTTTGTGACAAGGGACCAGAACCTTCCACATGAGACTTCAGAATGGCGTGAAGAAGAGGATAAGCTTTGAACAAGTTGTTGCCATAAAACTGAGCCATAATCCAAATGTACGACATTGTACAAGCCATAAATCATGGTCATAAAGGACTTGCTTGCACCATAAGATCTAGCGCTTCACTCAGAAAGACCTTTGAACAACAATGTGAAGAGGTCGTTCCATTGAGGAGGAAGGCAGGATTTCTTGAACTTCATCACTGTGGTTAGGGTTTCAGTGTACCCCATATTGTAGAACATTGAGAACAATGGACTAGTGGTGATGGAATCAGGGTTTACCATGGTGGGTTCATGAGTAAGACCTAGCAGGTTGCAGAAGTCATTCTTGGAAATCGAGGTCTTCTCATTATGAATGTCAAAGTGTAGTCTCTCAGCAACTTTGTTATAGTATGCAGTGGAGTAGATGTGAGAAAGGCAAGACATGGGAACAACCTCCACCTGTGATAGAGCGATAACGAGTGGAGAGTATTTGAGGCACTCCATAATTTGCAGCATGTAGGGTTCATAGGCTGAAGACTTAAGGTCTGTAATGAGATTATGGTTGGGTTTAATGACCAGAAGGTTGGAGTGAGCAGAGGTATCTTGAACAGAAGACGATTCCGCCATTGATGAAGGTGAAGAAGAAGATGATGCACAATGAGAGAAATCGCCTTTTTCTTTTAGAAAATTTGTGAGTGGTAAAAGAGTAAAGTTGATCGTGAGAAGCCCTTTTATACGTGAGAGTAGGAGAGAGAAAGATCCGCCTAAAATCTCATCCTGTTGTGAAACGGTTCCTAATGCGATGGGGAGTAGACAGTTGGCAACCCTGATGATGATGCAGGAGAGAGAACAAACGTTTCACTTTTTACGCACCTTTCCATAGAAAGTACCTTTTTCAAATCGACGAAACGATTGGATAATTGTTGACTCATCCATCGTGCTTTATCTGAAACGTCACCCATATAAATAACATGAACCATTGTCACCCTTATAATATCGATCAAAAATCACCATAATGCTTCTTAGAACGCAAGCTATAAAGATTAGCTCATATATAAAATAGAACCAGACTTTTGGAAAATCAAAGATTTTCGTGCATAGAGTGTGAATGAAAAAGAAATAAATTGAACTTTATGGGCTATTGTGATGTCAATTAAGACATGAAACAGTAGATCCCGAGCACGAATCTCTTCCTTTCAAGTCAAGAGAGACTTCAAAGTGTCTGTGTGGTTTCCCGTTAATATACGATCAAAGACTTTTGAAGAAGCAATGAAAGGCATCTTTTAGAGATGAGGCTGGTAAGGGTGGCTTTCTCTTCAATTCATATTTTGGTAGTTGATTTAAGACCAAAAGAGAATAAAGTACTTGTGAGACCAGTGTGGCCTGTTGAACAAGTAGGTTATAGATATTTTCAGTGACTTGTTGAATTTTAAGTAAGAAATCTCAAAAAAAAAAAAAAAGTAGGTTCTTGGGGAAGAAAAGCATTGGTAATAGACAATTCAAAAGGATCACTCAAAATAAAAAGAGATTTCATTGGTGAAATCTAGAACATAGGAATTGTTCACCGTCAATGCATTATGAGTAACGAATTGTTTTTGGGTTTCACTTAGTATGTAGTGGCACGAAACTAAGATCATAAACGCAGATGCTGTGTAACCATAAACCTCAGTGGTAAGTGCTGAGAGTCTTAAGGGTTACATGAATGAGAGGATGTGTAATGGAGAAAAATGATGAAGGTGGTTTAAGAAGCGAATGTACCTCTGCTATAAAAGTAGGACCTAGCAGAAAACTCTAAACTCAATATGAGAAGAGTAAGGTAGCTCTCGATTAGAGTGAATGTAACAGCCTAATTTGGAAAACATGACTTGTATTTATCACATTATTAAGGCTTCACTCAATATCATTTGAGGCTTTGGTCAACATGAATCATCATGCATCTAGGGACACTAAACTAGTCTTATGAAAAGAATTTACAACTGTTGCAGCTCCACCATTGAGAGTATTTTTTTATACGAAAAAAACATAAGAAAATTGAAATAAAATGAAAAATATTTTTGTATTTTGTGAAAAATTTCGAAAGAAAAATAAAATAAAAAAAAATTATTTTTGGATTTTATATAAAAAAATTTGAAAAGAAAAACATAAAAATGAAAAAGAGTATACAAAAGAATGCAACCAAAGTTCCTTTTAATGAAAAAGAAGTGAACGAGTTCAGAAGGACCGAACCCGAAATAGACCAAGTGTTCGGTTCATTTCGGTTCCCGGGTGAACGAAACCCGAAATAGACCGAGCGTTCACTCTATTCCACTTCTTACCTTTAATGAAGTGAAGGCGATTTTGGTACTGATTCTACTTCCATCATTCCTAGGCCTTGTAAGATCTTATTGAAACTTGCTTCAGGTAAAGCCTTAGTGAATATATATACTAATTGATCAGTGGTCATAATGAAATGAATCTCTAAGTTACCATCTTCCACATGATCTTTGATGAAGTGATACCGTAGTGCTGTGTGCTTTGTCTTCGAGTGTTGCACTGGGTTATGACAAATTCTAATTGCAGTTTCGGAGTGGCAATATAGTGGGATTTTCTTTATATTCAGCCCATAGTCCCTAAGCTGACTTTGTATCCAAACGGCCTGAGATGTGCATGAGGCAACGGCTATATATTCAGCTTCAGCCGTGGAGAGAGAAACATAGGTTTGTTTCTTTGATTGTCATCTAACCAATTTACCATCAAGAAATCGGCATCCTCGAGTGGTGCTTTACGATCCAATCCACAACCTCCTAAGTTAGCATCTAAGAATGCTTGGACAAAAAATCCTGAGTTGGTTGGATACCATAGACCGAGAGAGGAGGTTCGCTTTAGATAGAGAAAGATGTTTTTCACTGCCAACATGTGAGGTTCGCATGGGTTAGCTTGAAATCGAGCACAATAGCAGACTGAGAACATATTGTCCGGCCTGCTAACTGTAAGATACATCAGTGATCCAATCATCTGATGATAAAGCAGCATGTCAGCAGCCAGTTTGTCTAATGATGGTGTCAGCTTGGTGCCAAACGCCATAGGAACCTTCACCCTTGAATCGCCTAACATCCCAAACTTGGAAAGTAATGTCTTTGTATATGCCTCCTGATTGATAAAAATGCCTTCGGGTCCTTGTCTAATATTTAAGCCAAGGAAAAAGTTAATTGGACCCATTCAGGTCATCTCAAATTTAGTTTCCATCAGCTTCCTGAATTCAACTATTAGGCTGGGATTCGTGGAGCCGAAGATGATGTCATCAATATAAATTTGGATTGTCATAAGGTGGTTACCCTCTCTCTTATGAAAGAAGGTTGGGTCAACCGAACCTTGTTTAAATTTGGACATTTTTAAGAATCGAGTTAGGGTTTCATACCATGCTCTGGGAGTCTGCTTCAGGCCATATACTGCTTTGTCCAAAATATAGCAGTGATTTGGATGCTTCTCGTTGACGAAGCCTGGCGGTTGCTCAACATACACAGTTTCTTCAAGTTCTCCGTTGAGAAAGTCACACTTTACGTCCATTTGATAGACTTTAAAATTCTTGTGTGCAACATAAGCAAGAAAAATTCGAACCGACTCGAATCTTGCAACTAGAGCGAAGGTCTCTTCATAATCTATACCTTCCTCTTTACAGTATCCTTTCACCACCAACCGAACTTTGTTACGAATCACATTCCCTTCCTTTTCCATTTTATTTCTGAATACCCATTTGAGATCGACAACTGAAGCATCCTTTGTAGTTGGAATTAGACGCCATACTTTGTTTCTTTCAAACTCATTCAGCTCGTCTTGCATGGCTTGTACCCAATCAGAATGATCAAGAGCTGAATTCACCATCTTCGGTTCAACTTTGGAGACGAAAGAGTTGAACATAAAAAATTCTACTTGAGAGAATAATGCAACTTGCTTTGCTTGCAGCTGTGATCGAGTTAATACTTTTTCAAAGGATTCCCAAATGATTTGACATTGAGGATGGTCTTTGGTCCATTTAACGAGAGGAGGGTAATTTGGATCACAAGAGGGATCCAGTTCTGCATTGATTTCTTCTTCAAATTTCGATTGTGTATTATCATCATTAGCATTCGTATTCTCCCCCTTGAATGATGATACGAGTTCAATTTCTGGATCAGAACGCTCCACTTCATTTGGACTTTCGGTTGAACTTGATGACTGTGACAGTGAATTCTCCCCCTGAAATGATGAACCCTGATTAGTTGGTAGAGACGAACCCTCCTCCTAGATAGAAGAACAGTCACCAGAAGTTTTGCTTGAGTCAGGCCTTTCAGTTGCCTTTGGTTGTTCAGCTACCATCTTCTGTGCAACATCGTCAATAATTTTCTTCAAACTGTCGACTCTGTTATCTTCAACCTTGGATTCAGAGTCAATAACTTTTTATGGTTCATCGAAGAGAAGCATATATTGCTTGAAAAGATTTGAAATAGACACAGTGACTTGACTAGACTTTAAAAAGATTTCCTGGATTGCACCTTTAATTGTCTTCAACTTCTTGACATAACCGTCATCGAAAGTGACATAGTATGTATCTTCAATCTTCTTTGAGCGTTTATTTAGAACTCTATACGCGTTAGAGTTCAAGGAGTAGCCCAGAAAGATCCCTTCATCAGCCTTATCATCAAACTTGTTTCGATTCTCCTTTGAGTTGAAGATGAAGCATCTTGAACCGAATATGTGAAAGAACTTCACATTAGGCTTGCGGTTGTTCAAGATCTTGTAAGGAGTGATTGAGAATCACTTGTTTAGATACGATCTATTCTGAGTGTAACAAGCAGCAGCAATAGCATCAGCCTAGCAATATAAAGGCAAGGAACCGAAGCTCAGCATAGTTCGAGCCGCTTCGCACAGAGAACGATTTCGCCTTTCGACGATTCCATTATGCTATGGAGTATATGGAGCAGAAAAATTGTGAGTCGTTCCCTTCTCAGCTAGAAAATCTTTGAAATCCTTGTTCTTAAATTCCAAGCCATTGTCGCTTCTAACTTTACGAACCACTTTTCGTAGTTGAATCTCTACTTGTTTTATGAAGAGTTTGAGCTTAGGAGTTGCCTCTGATTTTTGCTTCAAGAAAAATACCCATGTGAAGCAAGAGAAGTCATCTACGATGACAAGTATGTACTTGTTTCCACCAATGCTTTCGATAGAGGAAGGACCCCATAGATCAATATGTAATAGTTCTAATGGTTCTATCACCTTTGTGTTGATAATAGAAGGATGACTTTGTCGACTTTGCTTTCCCATTTCACAAGCTGCACATAGATGTTCTTTGTCAAATTTGAGAACTGGAAGGCCTCGAACGTGATCTCCTAGTACAAGCTTGTTGATAACTTTGAAATTGAGATGAGAAAGCCTTCGATGCCATAACCAACTTTCTTCTGAGTGTGCCTTCGTTAGCAAGCAAACTGCTGGTTTCCCCCTAATAGGATTGAGATTTAAAGGCTACATTTCTCCCTTTCTCTTCGACTTCAGCAGAATATTATTTGACTTCTTTTCAACAATCTCTGAGCCTTCATCAACAAAGGAGACCTTCAATCCGGTCCCAACTACCAGCTGTGAGACACCGATGAGCTTGTGCTGCAATCCTTCAACATATGCGGCCTTTCTGATTGAGAAGTCGCCATTTGTAATCATTCGATAGCCTTTGATAGTCCCAAATGAATTGTTGCCATACTTCACTGTTCCACCATCCTTGAGAGACCAAAACTCCCTCAGTTATTCTCTTCTTCCTGTCATGTGACGCGAGCAACCACTATCAATGTACCATTCTTCGTCAAACTACTCGTCACGAATAACCTACAAAATATCAAGCAGATTTAGGAACCCAAAGTTTCTTGGGTCCTTGTGAGCCTTTTACAGGACAGGGAATAGTAAGAGAAACATCAACCAGATAAGTTCTTTTTATTAGAGTTGTTTCGTCTTTTCTCTTTTTATTGTAAAAACTTTGATTTTGTTTGACTTAGACTTATTTGATTTAGTCATAGGATTTGTGGTTTTGATGTCTGCATTCTTTTGGGTCTCTTTTGGGCATCCATCGTTATCTAGAAAGAGATTTCCTTTCCCTTTTGAATCTTTAAATAAGTGAGAATTAGAATAAGAATGAGAAGAATGAGGTTTAGAAGCTTGATTAGATCATTAATTATTGCTTTTCTTTGGTTGAGTATGAAGACTTTCTTCCCTTCTGTTCTCTGACAATTGGATCTGGGACTGAACCCATCCTTTCGGCTGCTATTATGTTGAGGACCAAAACCTTCCTTTCGGTTGCTTACATGTTGAGGATCGAAACCTTCCTTACGGTTACTTACATGTTGAGGACCGAAACCTTCCTTTCGGTTGCTATTCCCATGATGACTAAAGTTACTATTTTGGTGGCTTACAATCTGATGCCCGAAACTCTCCTTTCGGTTGGCCCTTGGTTCTCCTCGTGACTTATTTGTCTTTTCATACCTAACGTAATGAGGATTCTGGGATCGCCAGAACTGTTTTCTTTCTGAAAGATTCTTCTTGTATCTCAGATTACATTGGTGTTTTCGTTCTGCCACCTGTTTTGGATTTTTATGAATATTGGCCTTTTTCTTCGGTACTTGAGCATGGATTTCGCTCTTTGATGAATAAGTCTCACTGGATGTTATCACTGGTTCACCTGAAGATGTTTTGGTGCCACTTGTGCTTGGCACATCATATCGTGTTGGCTCATTAAGTAATTCTGCCACATACCTACCCTTCACTCTCCATGAGGTTTTCTGAGATAGGCCTTTTATTTCATTAGCGTTATCTATCGATGCTAACTAGAAAAACTCCTCACATCCATTAACATTATCTTCTTCTACCAATGCTGTCAGTTATGCTGTTTGTTGAGGCGTGACTCCCTGAACTGTGTAAACTTGATTTGGAGTTGTTTGAACCTTTTGATATACAACAGCTTTTTCCTTGAGGACTTTGGTCTTGTCTATCGATGAGCGAGCGAACTCAATGGAGTTTCAGAAATAAGATTTTCACTAGTTTCAGGTTCACTCTTGACAAATTCTGAATAGTCCACCACGTCCTTTATAGAGATTTCACTCATGTCATCATCCTCATTAAGTTCAAATGCATTTTCAACATCAATTTTATTTTTTGAACTTAATTTGGCATTCAACGAGTCAAATTTCTGTACAGTTTCGGTTCTCAATTTCAATTTATCATTTTCATCAAATAGATTTTTGAGCATGTCCTTATGGTCTTTTGACTTTATGTAGGACTCTATTTTGTCAAGACCAAGTTTGCAGGCAGGAGATATTTCATCAGAAGATACAACATTTTCACAGTTGTAAGCTTCGGCATCGACTTCATCCTCCTTCAACTCAAGGAAGGGTAAAATCATGCAATGTATCTTTTTTCCTATTTCACAATCGAGATGTAACTGAGTGATATTAAAATATAATCTTTTTACAATCAAACAAAAAATATTTCGTTTTTTTAAAAGCTCAAGATTGTCTCATTGAAAACAGATTGACTCATCCCTAGACCTAATTAATTCCTTCTCCTTCTGCTCAATCCAGATTCTCCTCTCCTCACTCTTCGACGACATCCTGCTAATTTGATCAGTCAGGTTAGAGTTTGTGACACGAGTTTGGGGAAGACTACTACTTAAACTAGAAAATTTAGATTTTAAGCTATTCAGTTACTTTTCATAGTTAGTAATAGGAATTTTCAGAGAATTGAGAATATTTTGTACCTTTTTTATCAACTCATCACATTTGTTGATCTGTGCACTGACAGGTTTCGTAGCGAAACACCTATCCTCTCGCTCCTTCTCATCATCCAGCCTACCATCTTTTGTGTATCCTCGCATCTATGATACACCTTCCGTCACCATCAAACATCTTCCCTCAACCTTTTCTTCTTTCACCTGCAGAGCCTTGTCATGAGTGGGCTTTCTTACTTCTTCGTCCTCTGAATCTGTGGACCACACCTGCACTCCACCAAATTCATCATTATCACTTGTATCCTGTACAATCAAATCATTCATGGTGTTATTGTTAGCTGCTGATTTCTTTTTCTTGATCTCCTCCAATCGTCTCAGGAGGTTCGCTTCCTCATCGTCTTCATAAACTCTTTCAGACTTCTTCTTCTTCAGCATGCAGTCTTTGGCAAAGTGGTTGTTTCCTCCACAGTAATGACAGTAAAACCTGAGTCACCACCAATCTTTTTTTCCTTCTTAGATTCTCCAGACTTTGAACCCATCTTTGGTTCCTCCTTCACCTTTTCGAAACTATAACTTCCCTGCCAGTTTCGGTTCTTGTTGGCGGGGAACTTCCTTTTGATAAACTTTCTTGGATTGGAAACCATCAGGGCATACTCTCCACCGGTTAGATCATAGTCAGCTAGATCTAATTCTTCTTCGTCTTCAACAACACTCTTTCCTTTGGAGATAAGAGCCAACGAACCCAAGCTGGAAACCACATTCATTTCCTTTGATACCGCACTTTCATGGGACTTCAGAATTCCCACCAGTTTCGCCAGAGAGTATGATTTGAACTGTTCGTGTGCCTTCACTGTGGACACAGCTGCCATCCATTCAGGTCTAAGACCATTCATGAAGGTAACCTTCTGTTCAATAACCTTCCTTTTGATCCCGTGCTTTATCATCTTACTGAGGAGATGATTAAACCGATCAAAGGCCTGAATGAGTTTCTCTTCGGGCTTCTGTTTGAAATCACCAAATTCAGAAAGCAGCAAGGTTTGAATCGAATGTTCCAGATCTTCATCGGTAGAGTACAACTCCTTTAACCTATCCCATATTTCTTTTGCTATAGCACATGAACTCACCAATCGAAACGTGTCCGATTGTAAAGCAAATCTAATCATTCTTAAGGTTTTAATGTTGCATTGAAAATTTTCTTTCTCGTCTTGAGGAATGTCTTTCACACCATTCATGAGCTGATTGTACTCCTTTTGAGTTTTGACAATCTTTGAAGTGCTTGAGTGAGCAAACGGACCAATGATAATTGCTTCCCAGATCAAATACCCATTATCCTCTGAACCGATTACATAATCTTTGAAGTGGTGCGTCCAGACTTCATAATCCTGGGTGTATAGGATTGGAATTCTTATTGTTGATCCAATACTGTTGGAGATGTTGATTGGACTGGATCGCGAATCGTCCATAGACATTGTGATGATGTTTGATCGATAACCTATTTAAGATCAGACTTGTAATTTATCGTTAGGGCAAGATCAACAATTAATGAGATACGCCAATTTGGAATGACGGCTCAATTAATATCAATCAATGCGGAAAAAAACCCTAATAACTTCTTCAACAGCAGAGATGTGTATGAATTACACAACCTCCTGCTCTGATACCAATTGATGAGAATAAATCTCTAGATCGTTTAGATCTTTCACAGGTATATTAATAAAGAGCAAACTATTCAATCAATCACAACAAAGAACACAATATAGAATCAATATGAAGCTTATGATTTAAACATACTCACGCCTCAGTAGAGCTCGATAAAGAACTTCCACTCGAAAAGGGATGATACTCTTTGGAAAGCAGAGGAAATTGAACCTGAGAGACATCCGACTCTGGAAATCCTTGCTAGGATTAGTCCAGTGGCTTATAAGCTTCAGCTACCGCAATAACTCAATAATATACACCCCACCTTACACGTGACCAATCTGAAGAAAATGCCTATCCGATGAAACTCTCGTCATCCCTCCTGATGAGATTGAAGTAAATGAGAATCTCCATTTCGTCGAGGAGCTTGTAGAAATTATGGACAAGAAGATCGAGAGAACGAAAACAAAGCTGAATACCCTTAGTGAAGGTTTGTTGAAACGCCAAATTAGGACCCGAATTCAATTGGGAACGAGAAGATCAAATGAAACAGAAGTACCCACAGCTTTTTCCTAAGTTACAAGAGCCCGTCCAAGGTGCAAATTTCGGAATGAAATTCCTTCTAACGGGGGGATGATGTCACAACTAGCAAAATTAGAGTTAAGAGGGTGAATCATGTACAAAAAACTTCCTTTATGTAACATTGCAACATCAAATTAGTGAAAATTCAAACTACAATGTTATTTGAGTTCATATGTCCGTACATTGAGAATCAAGTCAAAATAGCCTCATAAAAGCCCAAAACTTGATCCAATAGCTAAGCCCAATCCATTTTGGGGTCTTGATCCAAGAATCCTCGGCCTAACACCCTATTGGGCCGAAAACTTCTTTTGGGCCTTCCATTGGACCGAAAACACTCTTATTGGGCCCAAATAAACCCAAAACTCGTACACATCTTATTGGAACGAAAACCCATTTAAAAGCCTTGAGGACCGAAAACACTATAGGGTTCAGTTAGGGTTGAACCAAAAAAAAGGGAAAAAGGAATGGGAAAAATGAGTTGCTACCTCATTTTTTTTCAACATGCAACTAGGCCATTAACCAACATACTCCCATATAAACATCCAATAAACAAAGTCAACCCCCCCCCCCCTCTCTTATAAACGGTCGATTACCACACACACACACAAACACCAAGCACTTTACTTCCAACTTCACTCACACAACTCTCTCATCTCTCTCTCATTTCGTGTGTGTGCCACCACTAAGGGATTTCTTCCAACAACTCGTAAGAACTTGGTAAGTTTCTTGTAATACTTAAGAGATTTTACACATGTTTATGCTAGGATCATACCATTTAATCCAATATTTTCATGTATAGCTTCATAGAACATCCTCTATTTTCGAGAATCTCCTCAAACTACACAACTTCTTTCTTCTTCTTCTATCACTCGAAATCTTTAAGGTGAGCTTCATACCCCCATGTTTTTCGTATTTTTCATGTTTTCGGGGGGAGAATACAAGTCAAGTTTTGTTTAACCATTGGATAATTGCATGTACCTTTGTGTTTATGTGTTTAACCATTGTATAATTGCATGTACCATCGTGTTTATGTGTTTAACCTTTAGGTAATTGCATACATCTTAGTTATGGGTTAAAATGGAACAAAAACTTGAATAAAATGGTCCTTAACATGTGTAAATTCATAAAGTAAATGTTGATAACATCTTAGTGTTATAAAAGTTTTGCAGTCATGTTGTACACTCAAAAATGGCAAAAATATGGGTATTGTGCTAAAACATGTTTAACTCTTAGACTTATGCATTTTTAACTCTTATACTTTACACAAATGTTGGAACATAATAAATTTCAAGGCGATTATACGCGTTTTTGTAAAAACCGTGACTTATTGGAAATAAAAAAACAAAATAAAATATTGTTCGTTACAAAACTTTCCAACCGGATATGATGTGATAGACAACTTTCAAAGCTTGATATTTTACTAAAAATAATTTTATTAGTAAAATAGTTGTAACTATATTGTCACTATTTTGATGGCTTAAAAACCGAAGATATTATACTATTTTCACAAGTTATGTTACAAATAGATATTTTCACTAATGATTATTTATAAAAAGTATTATAAATAATTTAACCAAAACGGTATACAAAACAAAATTCATGACAGAAAGATTTGTGTGTCATGATCTGCGTGAGCGTAAGTATATAACTATTTGTGTGTATTTCATGATAAAATCCTATAAATAGCAACATATTTTGTTTTTTGTAATAAATAACAATCCATTTCGAACATGGATTGGAAAATTAAAAAAAAAAATGTTTTTTTATAGCATCCTACTTTCTGTAAAATGTTTTTTATAGTATTCTACTTTAAGAACATGGAACTTTTCTGTATTTCTTTTAAAAGAGACATAGAATATTCTACATATGTTTAAACAATGACCATTTTTTTAAAACGTGGACTATTTATGGATTTTTTTTTGAAGGAATATGTTTTCTATTTGTTAGTATTTATGTCGTTTATGTATGTGATTGTATATATCTTTATTTTAATAAAAGAATATGTTGATTGTCTTTTTTTCATGTATCACCTTATTAGGCCTCATAATTAATGTTATGTCATTTATCAATTTATTTATTATCAATTTCAAATTTCAAAATTTAAATTTCCACTCTAATTAAATTAAATTAAACAACATTAAAATAAAAGTTAAAACAAAATTAATACAAATTATAAGGTCACGTACTTATTTAAATCAACGATTATAAATTTATATAACTAAAAAATATCTTTTAATTAATAATTCATTTAAAATAATTTATTAATAATTTTGAGTTTTTACTATGAAAGTTTAATGAATTTTATAACTATGGTTTCCACGGGTTATAAGCTAATAAATAAATATATATATATATATATATATATATATATATATATATATATATATATATATATATATATATATATATATATAATTCAATGATATCCTTCAAATGATTGGTTACAAATTCTGTAGGATATAAGTTATAAAATTTTAAATATTGATCCTTAAAGCCTTTGGATGTTATATTATGGAAAGTAAGGAATTGATTTTCATTAATTGTTTGATAAACATATTCTTGATAAATTATGCATTATTATATTTAATAAAGTTATTAAAAAAAATCTTTATTGGTATCAAGTTGTGCAATATTTAATTTAATAAAAATAATATGTCCCAGTAAATAAAGAAAATAAATACCTATGAAAGGATTATCAATCACATTATTAGTAATCAATATTGTCATAATTATGTAAATGCAATATTTTGTTTGCAGTTATCGTTGAATACTCAAATTATTCCTTAATTGATACATATTATTTCTCTGAGAAATATTGATTAATTTTTTCTGTTTTGAATATTTATTTATTGTAAATTTGTCCTTCTATTTATATCTCTCAATTTACATATGTAATGGAACTTCACCAAATTACCATCCATTAATATGTAAATACATAAGAATCACTATCGTTCAATTCTTTTTAATACTATGATTTTATTTATTATACATGTTTTTTAAAAATTTTGCAACCTATGATTAATGATTATACTTTTAAAGCTTAAATATGGTTTTACTTTGTCAACGGCCTACTACATTAAACTCAAATGTATATATCAATGTGTAAACTTATCCTTTTATATTCAAAACATAATACAAACTTATCATTTAATAGAATATCTAAACATACTATGTTTTTTTTTTTATCAATTATGATTTCCATGGGTTTAAACCTAGTAGCTTAACATATTAACAATTAGTTGAAGATTTAATCAATATTTTTTTTTTTTTGTGGACCGTTATTCTAAAGTTCAGTTTTACAAAACTTAAAACACACCATCATTATCTAACAAGTGTAACCAAACAATCAAATCAGAAATAGCATCCAAACCTTAAATACAAAGTCTTTAAAATTTTAAATTTTCAAATCAAAGTGTTAGACATTCATTCTTACAAAAACTAACAATGCTAAAACAAAGCCCATATAATCCTCATCCAATAAATAAATAAATAAGAAATGATTTGTATTCAGCAATTTTTATGTATATACAAAAATTCATGCTTTATGGACATTTTAATGCACAAATTTTGTATATGAAATAAATTTATTATATACGAATTATGCAGATATCGCGGTCAAAATTTCAATAGCGGTCATAGGCCGCTATTTGAAATCATGGTTATCACAGTGGTATGGCGGTTTTTTAATGTTACATATAAGTTTTATTTTTATATTATATATTTATATATAATTTATATATTAGAGTATTAATCCTCCTTAATAAATAAAGGTTTTTTTTGCCACATGTCAATCTCTCATGAGTTTTGACACTTATCATTTTGTGGTATTTTTGAAATAAATATTATCCACTTATCATTTTTTGATTATTTTCAATTTTTAAAATTAAAGTCATATACTTATATATATAAAGTATTAAATATTATATATATGATATTAAATTGCAATAAATATATTTCTTCCTTTTTTATTTTAAAAGTTGTACATTAAAAAATATTTTATATTTATACTTTAGTTTAATGATTAATCTTTTTTTAAATCAACCTGTGTAATACACGGGTCTCATACCTAGTATTATATATTACACAAACATATATGATATATGGATACAAATTAAGAATTTAAAATCATAAATTCATAATTTCACTAATTTATGTTCCTAAAGGCTAAATCAGATATTTACATTCAGTAAATGATTCATTGCTTCTATGATTCATAAATTCACAAATTGTATTGATTGCTTCATAATTAACAAATTAACGAGTTCATAAGTATGAAACATTGAAAGAGAAACGTTTAACTAAGGATTAAAGTTAACATGACATTTAACATTTAACATAGATCTAAAATGAATGATTGAAGCCTTTGGCAATTAGGAGTTCAAAAGTGTGAATTTTGAAGCATATTATGTCGTTGTGTGTGTGTATGTGCAGAAAGGAAAGGAATAAAGCAAATAACACACGCCTGGTTGTGGAGTAGCCAAATGGCCCAAATGTGAACTAAAATGAAAAATCGGTTGTAGCGCCGCTATAGCGGTGATGCATATCGCGACAAATAGCAGTCAATAACGTCAGTAATAGCGTCACTGTTGTTCGTAAATGTTATTTTGAAGTACCAGTTCTGTACCTCCAATAAATGCTATAGCACCGGTATAGCACACTATTGATAGCATAGTGTAAGAATGAGTTCTCATAAAAAAACCTGCAAACCCTACCCAAAATAGGAAGGAATAAAACCAAAAAATATCCAACCACAAAACCAAAATTTCTTCGACTTGTAAAATTTCAAAATTGTACATCACTTAAAAAGCACGATGTATATACAGCCAAACAAAAACATGCTGAGATTATGATATATAGGATATAGCTAGTAACTAGGAATTGCTGCAAAACGATACCCTTGTGCACCCCTCCATGAATAATATGCAATTCGAGTTTCGTAAAACCCTAAATTAAAAAAAAAAAAAAAAAAAAAAAAAAAAATCATCATCAACATGACTAATAAAAACAAGGGTCACCATTTTTGTTCATTTTTTTATTTATATATATATATATATATATATATATATATATATATATATTAAAATAAGGGTAAACTTCATAAATGGTCTTATGCTTTCCAAAAATCTAGAGATATAATCTCTAAGTTTAAAAAACCTTCTAGATTTGTATGGTTTCAAAACAACTCTTTCAATGTGTGTATGTGTGTGTGTGAGAGAGGGAGAGAGAGAGGAAGAATGAGACCTATGTAAATTAAATAATGTATTTCTTTTTTTTTTCTTTTTTAAAATAAGGCAAAACATCATAAATGGTTATTGTGGTAGTGAAATGACGAAAATGTTCTCTAAAATTTTTAATTAATTAGTAGTTAACAGGCAAAAGCTAAGGAAGTTAGCAAAAAAAGGTTGTTTGTTAAAAGTTTTGAAACCACAAAAAACATCTGAAAGGTTTTTTGAACTTAAAAACTATATACCAGATTTTTTAAAAGCATATGGACCATTTATGAAGTTTTCTCTTAAATGATCCTTATTTAAGTCTTTTGTAGTACTTTTGGAGTTTTGGTCCATGTTATAGTGACTATTTTTGGTCCTTGTGTACAGCTACTTTTTGCAATTTTAGTCCTAGGAATAGTTATTTTCCTTAGAAGTGGGACCAAAAACAATACAAAAGGACTAAAACTGCAAATAACAACTATATTCAGGGACCAAAAATGTAATTTACACCTTTTTAAACCGTTTGACCATTTTCTTTCCAACCAAATTCGTTACAAATAAAACATAACACCAAATACACCCATTTTTACTCAATGGACGAAATTGCCCTCTCCTCTAATGACTTATATAAAACAAACTACAAAGTAACATACATACCTGGTAGAAAAGTGAGTGTCCCAAGTCCTAAAAGGCCATACGCTTGGGATTTGTCTCCACCCATGTGGCCTGTGAAGACGAATAATGAAAGGATAAGGAGAATGCATCCAAACAACAGAAGAAAAACCGCAAGTCCAATTGATTTCCATGGGATTTTGTCTGAGGATTCTGCTGACATGTCAAACCGAGGGTCAAATGTGTTTTCATTCTGCTGACATGTCAAACCAATGGTGTCTTCGTTAACAGCAAGACGCGTGTAATTAACGTTTCTTCTTGACTTCATTTCCACTGAAATATTGGTGATATAAACATTACAAATGATGAATTGCTATGATGCTATCTACACTTATGTCGCAAGTGGAAGGATAAGAGGATGGATGTTTGATTTCTGAATATTGGGATTTGGTGATTTGAAACATCAAATAACAAGGCATCCATAGAAAACTAACAATTTCAAATAAATAAAAAAAGTATATTTAAGCTTTGAATAGAAGAAATTACCTCGATTTCGCTTCTTGAATCAGTATGCAATGCGTTATGCGTCGTCGTTTATCGTTCATAAAAGGGGTCTAGGTTCTCCGAAAATGAACCTGATAAGGATTTTAAGATCGTTTCATATGTTAGAGAATAAAATACAGCTAATACATTGCTTGATTTGTAGGAGAAAAAGACAGAAAATCTTACGTTGGAGGGAGATCACGAAATTGAAGCGATAACAACTCATCCGATCTACGGCGGCGGCGGCAGCACAGGCGACGAATGCGGTGGCAATAACACCGGCGACGAGGAACGTAGACGGCAGCAGCAACAACGGCGAGGAGAAAAAGAACCCTAAATCGCGAATCTGAACAAATCTAGTGTTTCAAAAAAAAAACAAAATCAGTCTCTGATTTTTTTGTTTCAATTGAGGCAAACGAATGGCCGGATCCAGATCCTCGACTATTTTCTCGTCCAATTCTCCTTGTATCCCCCTATTGCAATTTATTTTAGACAAAATTTTGGTCATTTTGCTTTTTATTTTTTCCCTAAAATAATAAGCCCAACAAGTCCTTATAATTTTTTTTACGCGGTCCTTTTGGAGCAAACATTACACGTTATTAGTCATTATGTTGGACTCGTCCGTTTATATGTGCCATTACCATGCCCCATGTGCCTTGTACATAAGGGCATTTTCATCATTTCATTTGAGGTTTATGTGTAATATTTATTTAATCGATCTCCTCTCTTTTCAAATATGTATACGAAAGCTGAAAAACGAAGCTCAGGAAATCAAAGTCGAGGAATGACGATTTGCCCGTGTGGAAGGAGTGATCTTGTCATCGTCACATCTTAGTCGAATCGTAACCCTGGAAGGCAATTTTTGTCAAATGTTCGAAATGAGAGCAGGTATGGTTGGATTGGGTGGTACGATGAACCCATGTGCCCTAGATCAATGGAAGTGATACTTAGGTCTATGAACAAACTAACAATCCCTTCAAGAAGCCTACATGCAAGCTATAATGTATAAGTTCATCCTTTTTCTTAGTTGGTTCTTTTTTGTAATTCGCTACTTGAAAAAAGGGTTGAGATGATTGTAGGGTTAATCTCTTTTGTTTTTTGAATGCATGAATGTGTTTTTTTTTTTTTGTTATAGGTATGATGTAATGGTTGTCTTATTTTAAGTTTGTTGTGGTGTCTTATGTATAGTATGTTGTGTAGTGTTGGTATTATTGTGTTTTGTATAATTGGATCCTCCTTGGAATGTGATATATTAATGCATACAGATTACATCAGTTATTGTTTTCTATTGTCCATACCTAATGAAATGAACCAATCAAGATTACATGGAAAATACGAAACGAAAAATGCTATTGTGTAAGGCAACAACTGTTGACACAGATTACATCGGTTATTGTTTCCCATTGTCCATACCTAATGAAATGAACCAATCAAGATTACATGGAAAATATTAAACTAAAAATGCTATTGTGTAACACAACTGTTGACATTGTTTCATTGCCAACCTAAGTTTACAACGATTCAAGGTCAACATGCATGACCATACAAAAGTATAATGCCAAAGTTACTACTAATTGTTATAGTTGACATGGCCATTAAGCAACTACAAAAGATAGTGAAAAGTTTTACACCAAAAGATCTAACACAAAAATGTTAAAGAACATTCACTGTGAAAACGTAAGGTCTAAAACACTACGAAACAAAACGTACTTTCGTAATTATAAACTGAAGGCTTAAGATATAAAACTACGAAACCTTTAGCATTACAACTCAAACACAACACCTATGAATTACGAATTACGAGACCTTATAGAAATCCATTAATCAAGTTTTATGTTCTGTTATCTTTGTTTTAAGGTTATTATAGGTTCATGGTTTTTTTTTTGGGTGCCATTATTTTTTTCTTGGAGAATACTGATTGAATTAGTATACTCTCTTTTTGCTAAGAATAAAGAGTTACAATTATTAAACTATTTCAAAATATAACTAATTTTGTATATATATAATTTTTGGAACGGAAAACAACTTTATATTTAAATTATCATCTATATCACCAATGAGACTTGAACCCCAACCTTTCAATTAAGGCTATGGGGAGTGGTCAGCACCAACCCACCGAAAAATTATTGCCACATTTGCATCACGTCAGCTTCACCATCAACTCACTAGACATAGGAAATTGTTACCACTCCGCAATTTTCTTTTATTTTTTTTTTTATTTTTTTACGATTAATTTAAATAAAAACATAATAAAATATTTTACATTAACTGAAACCACATTACATTAATTAAAAAACATAGAATATTAAACGTAAAAAAATAAAAAATAAAAAACATAAAAACACATAGAAAATGAAAACTAAAATACCAAAAAAAAAAAACATAAAAAATTAGACCTAAATTACTAAAAAAACATAAAAAAAAAACATAGAATCTAGTTGCGATATTTGTCGAGAACTTCTTGTTTAATTTTTAAAAACACCCTTAAATTTTTTGGGTTGAGATTCGGTTGCGGCACCGTGTTTATAATTTGAAGATCGATGAGTGTCAATTGTTGCTGATGAGCTTCTTCGGTTGATTCAAAAATTTTTCTAAGAAATTTAGAGTTTTGTCGATTTTCTCCGCTAATACACTATCGTTTGTTGATTTCCCACAATAAGACGCCCCATTTCTCACTTTGTCCCTTCCCAGTGGTCGACGAAGTTGGACGTCTGGTGGACCCTCCCCTTCCCCTTCAATGGCGTTGAACTCATCATTGAGGTAGATGTTAACACTAATGTTCGAATCGGACGTTCTCGGCCTTTTGTTGTAGCCGATGGTAGATCCCGAATGCGCTATTTCCGGATAAAGGACCCATTTTGGACCATTGCGATGAACGTCCCATGCTTTTTGGTTGGCAAATGGTTTACCATTGTTGGTAATTTTGTACTGGTACAATGTTACAACTAGAGAATTTCGGATCAAGAAAAGGATAGCTATGTGTAATGTTAAAACCTTAGTACAACTTTGTTGTAATAAAACATTTGAAGAATCAATATTAATTTGCATAAAGAATGTTTTAAGTTGAATCAATGGGTTCGAAGCCTCAAATATGCATTAGAAGTGTTTAGGCTGGACCGAGATGCCCTAAAACCTAGAAGCCTCGCAACCGAGAACTTCCCTCCCCTTGGACCGAAACCTCGCACTTAGGGTTCTCAGTTGGAACCGAGAACCTAGTTTTTGGCCTCATTGGACCGAGATCTCAATGACATAAATGAGACTGAAAACCCTAGCCTCGGTTCTAGGATCTCGGTTGGGTGAGAGACTCGAGATTTTGACCTTGTGACTTGACCTCCCAACTTTACACCCTTTTATCCATCATACCCCATGCAAAGCACACAATTAACCCCAAGAAACTTTACACTCTTTTATCCAACATATATCCACACCATACATGCCATTGTTCCCCATACAACCATGCATCTACTTTACCACCCTTTATCCAGCCCATGCTATTACCCCTCAAACAACCAAGCCACACCCCTCCCCCTTAAATTTCGTCCTACCTCTTCCCCCTCTCATTTCACCATCTTCATCTTCTTCATTCTCTCAAGAACACTCCATTTTTCTTAAGGTTAATTCTCCACGAATTGGTTCTTTAAATTTAGGTAAGCTTTCCTCTATAGATCTAGTGTTTTTACACACATTCATACTAGTTTTATTGCATTTACACACATTTATATGTGTTATTATCCATAGGGTAATACCATCATCAAGAGTTCTAAGCTTGAGGATCTTCATCTTCATCCCTTTAACCAACCACAAACACACTCAAGGTGAGTTCATACCCCTTCATTTTCAGGTTTTCCAAGTTTTTAGTGAGGGGGGATACAAGTAAACAAATCTTATTTGGATGATCTAAAGGCTTTGTAAACTAAAAATAAAAGTTATGTCACTAAAACATATCTAAGCTTAAAAATCAGCTTTCTACAGAAAAGTTGTGGTCGGTTCACCGACGGTTTTGCCCTACTTAAACTTCATATATTTCAAAACTGTTCAATATGCAAATAGTTCATGTCTATACCTTTTTAAGGACTACTTGCACGCTTGCCTATCATTTCAGAACATTTTCAGACCAGTCTGAAAAATGAACATATTCACTCTGGTTAGGAACCACTTAAGGTCAGGGCAAAATATTATGGACAAAGTAGACTCATTTTCTAAGCTCTGAGAGTTTATGGATCCAACGACTTATGATTATTTTTCTATAATTTTTCTAAAGACATACACAAAAGAGTAAAAAACTAGAAATTGTCTTTATCATACTAAATGTTTTATACTTGTGTTTAGATGTATGTTTATATGTTATAATCTTTTAAAAACATCTAGACATGATAATTTACATGTGTTTATATATTGATTATATAAATGGACTTGACAAACACATTCATAATAAACTATATTTGATATAGTTTGGGAGCCATGAAACCACATTTTCATTTTAGAAGAACTATATAATTATTCAAAGGTAAAATTTTTTCATTTAAAAGAAAGAAGAGTCATAGTTCAAGTAAATATGTTGATGCTCTTGTGAGACATCCTCTTCACCGTACCTACCTAGTGTACACTTTAAGTCCTGCATTATAACCAGAGTCTCCTGGAGGGAAAGCGAGATAGTTATGTATAGATTTATATTGATTTGACAACCCTACACCTCAGTTGTTCACTACAGCTAGACCGACAAGTCTATGGTGACAAATGTCTACCAATTCCGACGCCTAAAGAACGTCGTTCAGGCATACCAGTCATATTAAGTATGGTTCTAATAAATCTGTAACATCCCAAAAATACGGACCAAAAATTTCATTTTTAATTAAGTGATTTGCAAAACGTTTGTAACAAAATATCATACGATAATAACTTTTTAATAAAACATGTCTCGTGACCGTAAACCAAAATGTAAAACATAATAATGTCAGAGTACAAAATCCCAGAATGACTCATGGTGCGGAAAACAAAAGCGTGTGTGTGATGCGCCGCTACCGCACCAGCTCCTTCCCCTTGACAGAAGAGGTACCTGAAACAACAACTGAAAACCGTAAGCACGAAGCTTAGTGAGTTCCCCCACTGTACCACATACCATATAACCACATAAAATACATATATTGTCAGGCATATCTAGGTGCCCGACCTACCCCTTCGGTCCTCTCGACCGGGTACTGACTAGCATACCTGGGTGCTGGCCTCCCCTTTGGTCCTCTCGACCGGATACTGACTAGCATATTTGGGTGATGCCCTCCCCTTCGGTCCTCTCGATCGGATACTGAGGACTACTTCACCCCTACTACTACCACATAACACATATCACATAATCTACCTAGCATGGCTGGGCATGACCGCCCCTTCGGCCATATCGACCGGTAATCTGGGGACTATCTCACCTACTGTCACTAGCACATAGCATCATATCATACTATCACATAAACATAGCACAAGTAGTAGCAACCCTAAATGAATATCACGGAGACGATCATCTAACATACAACTCCTACTGGTGGGCAGGCATTGTGGCCGTAGACCCACCACTACTGGAAGGTAACTCACCTCGTAGTAGCTGTTGATCTGCGTGGGAACTGTCTGTCTGCTGTTGCTGCTCCGGAAATCCTCCGGCTGTAATTTCCCACAAATTACTCAATCAAACACTGCTAACTTCCCTTGGGGTAAAATGACCATTTTACCCCTAACCAAGTCAAAGTCAAAGTCAACTACCTGACTCACCGAGTTGGGTCGCCAACTCGCCGAGTCCCTATCCTTCCCATTTGTACTCATACCCGACTCTAATCATCGAGTTAGGCGATGACTCGACGAGTTATCCTTCTAAACTGTTGACCAATGATCCTTCATCCAACTCGTCGAGTTGTATGAACAACTCGTCGAGTTTGTCTTCATCCGAAGAGCACTCTAGCCTGTAACTCGTCGAGTTGTATGAACAACTCGTCGAGTATGTTCTTGAGGTAAGAAGATTGCCTTGGACTCGCCGAGTCAAGGCATTGACTCGCCGAGTCCCTCCACAGATGAGTCTGGCTTCCGACTCACTGATTCCACCCATGACTCACAACTCCACTCAGCAAACACGAAAAAGGAGAAAAATATGGGACTCGTGACTCGACTCGTCGAGTTATTCACATGCAATTACTATATACTTGATTTTGCTTGAATCAGCTCATACCATACATAGATCTGAGTTCTTAGGGTAGGTTTTACACGTAAAGTTTCCAACTTTATGTGTATACATGCATAGAATGGGGATTTAAGGCCAAATAAGGGCTAAAATGGTAGATCTAGAACATTTAAGCAATATGCTTCCATAAAGGCCCTGAATCCGAGCTTCTGGAGCCCAAACATGCCTAGATCTAGAGGTTACACAACTCATTACAAACCCTAATCCATAATCAAGCTTGGAAATGGTTCAAGAAGGACTTTAATGGTGCTCTAAGGGACCTTAAGCATAAAAACATAAGGGAATGAGTTATACCTCAATGAATCACTGAAATACCACCAATATATTCGGCCTCCTTCTTCTCCTCTTGATCTACTCTTCTTCTTCTCTCAAAATCTTCAAGAAATCACACCAAAAAACTTCAATCTCACAAGAAAAAGGGGTTAGGACGATATAGGAAGCTCTGAGGGTGAAAGAGTCGGGCTTGGGGCGCATAAGGTTGGTTTAAATAGGGTTCAAACCCTTGAAATTACGGTTTCATCCAGACAGCAGGGACTCGCCAAGTCCAGAATGTGGACTCGCCGAGTCACCAACTTAAACGTGATCAATGTCCTGACACAACTCGGCAAGTCGGGCCTACAACTCGCCGAGTCCAAGGCTAAAAATTTAAATCACTTAGATAGATTATACATACCAGGAACCAGGTGCTACAAATCTCCCCCACTTATTTTAAACTTCGTCCTCGAAGTCTGCTGCTCGGTCCTGAAACAGCTCGGGGTAATGTTCCATCATTTCTTCCACCGGCTCCCAAGTCCACTTCGAACCCTTCCGGTGCTGCCATTGCACCTTCACCAATTCCACCCTCTTGTTCCTCAGATCCTTCGACTTCCGGTCAAGGATTGCAACTGGGCGCTCAATGTAATTCAGGCTGTGATCAACTTGGATATCTCCTAACAACACCACCGCTGAGTCATCCACTAGGCACTTCCGCAACTGGGAGACATGGAAGGTGCTGTGGATCTGACTGAGTTTGGATGGCAGATCCAGCCTATATGCCACCTTTCCCACCCGCGCTACAACTCTAAACGATCCAATGTATCTCGGGCCCAACTTTCCCCGCTTCCTGAATCGAATGTCGCCCTTCCAAGGCGACACTTTCAGGAGGACCATATCCCTGACCTGGAACTCCAGGTCTGATTGGTGCTTGTTGGCGTAACTTTTCTACCAACTCTGCGCAGTCTAAAGCCTGCTCCGAACCTGCTGAATCCTCTCGGTCGTCTTGAGCACCACCTCTGTGCTCCCCATGACCCTCTGGCCAACTTTACCCCAACATATCGGGGTCCTGCACCTCCGTCTGTACAACATCTCGAATGGAGGACAGTCAATACTCACGTGGTAGTTGTTGTTGTACGAGAACTCAGCCAAGGGAAGATAGGTATCCCAGCTACCACCAAAGTCTAGCACGCATGCCCGCAACATATCCTCCAGAGTCTGGTTGGTCCGCTTGCTCTGACCATCCGTCTGCGGGTGAAAAGAAGTGCTAAAATGCAAACGAGTGCCCCACTCATCATGAAACTTCTTCCAAAACCTGGAAGTGAACCATACATCTCGGTCTGATATCACTAACACCGACACCCCTTACCGTGCCACTATCTCCCTGATATAGATATCGGCCAACTTTTCGGCCGAGATACTCTCCTGGATAGGAATAAAATGGGCGCTCTTGGTCAATCGATCCACAATGACCCATATTGAATCTACCCCTCGCGTAGTCCTGGGAAGCTTTGTGATAAAATCCATCGTAATATCTTACCATTTCCACAATGGCATATCCAATGGCTGCATCTTACCGTGCGGTCTCTGATGCTCGGCCTTGACCTTCCTTCAGGTCAAGCACCGCTCGATGTACCAAGCCACATCCTTCTTCATGCAGGGCCACCAATAGTATAGAAGAAGATCCCTATACATCTTCATCGCCCCTGGATGAATATAAAATCGGGATTTGTACGCCTCCTCCATCAAGATCTGGCGTACGCCTCCGTGATACGGCACCCACACCCTACGGTGTAGTGTCAATAATCCTCGGCTATCAAAATCGAAGGAGGTGACTTGGCCCACTATCCGCTCGCTCTTACGATGCTCCTCCTTCATAGCCTCCTGCTGAGCTTCCCAAATCTACTCTAACAGGGGGAGTCACCACTGTCGTCCTCATACACATCCCTGATCGGCGCCGCCTTACAGCTAAGCGCATCAGTTGCCACATTGGCCTTCCCCGGGTGATAAAGGATCTCGCAATCATAATCCTTCACCACGTCCAACCATTGACGCTGCCTCATGTTCAGATTCAGCTGATCCATGAGGTATCTCAAACTTTTGTGGTCCGTGTAAATGGTACATCGAACCCCTTAGAGGTAATGTCGCCAAATCTTGAGGGCGAAGACCACTGCCCCCAAATCTAAATCATCCGTCGGGTAGTTCGCCTCATAAGGCTTCAGCTGCCTCGAAGCGTAGGCGATGACGTGCCGTCTCTGCATCAGTACCACACCCAAACGCGAAATGGACACGTCACAGTATACCACAAAATCCTCAACGCCCTCGGGCAGGGCTAAGATTGGCGCCTCGCACAACCTCTGCCTCAGAATCTCGAACGTTGCCTACTGCTCAGGCCCCCATCGAAAGACTACAGATTTCTTAGTCAACCGTGTCAGGGGTACGACTATCTTGGAGAAATCCTGAATGAATCTCCGATAGTAGCCCTCTAATCCTAGGAAACTCCGAATCTCGGATGGAGAATTCGAAACCTCCCATCTCATCACGGCCTCTATCTTGGTCGGGTCGACCAGTATACCATTCTGGTTGACAAGGTGCCCAAGGAATTGCACCTCGCGCAAGCAGAACTCGCACTTAGAGAACTTAGCGTACAAGCTCTCCCTCCTCAGGGTCTCTAAAACCTCTTTCAGATGCTCCTCGTGCTCATCTTGCGTCTTGGAATAAACCAAGATGTCATCAATGAAAACTATCACAGACCGATCCAGCATCGATCTGCACACGCGGTTCATGAGGTCCATGAACATGGCAGGAGCATTGGTGAGACCAAACGGCATCACCACGAACTCATAATGGGCATAATGCATCCGAAACGTGGTCTTCTGCACATCCTCCTCTCTGACCCTCATCTGATGATAACCTGAACGGAAATCGATCTTGGAGAACCAAGATGCTCCCTGTAACTGATCAAAGAGGTCATCAATCCTCGGGAGTGGGTAACGGTTCTTCACCGTCACCTTGTTCAGCTCCCGGTAATCTATGCACATCCGATGCGACCCGTCCTTCTTCTTCACAAACAGGATTGGGGCTTCCCAGGGTGAACTGCTCGGTCTAATGAATCCCTTTTCTAACAACTCATGCAGCTGCGTAGATAACTTCTGCATCTCGGGAGGAGCCAACCGGTATGGTGCCTTGGCTATCGGAGCCGCACCCAGAGCTAGGTCGATCCTGAACTCTACCTGTCGTTCCGGAGGTATTCCAGGAAGCTCCTCCGAGAACACATCAGCGTAGTCTTGCACCATTGGAACCTCGCTCACCGTAGCCTTACCCACCTCCCGGGTGTCCATAACGTATGTGACATATCCCGCGCAACCTTGTTGAAGGTAGCGCCTAGCTCTCACTGCTGAACATATTGTGGGTCCGCGCGTGGCCTCTCGCCGTGGATCACCAACTCTCCCCCACCTGGGGTATTGATCCACACAAGTTGATGTGCGCAATCTATCACCGCCCTATTAGAGCTCAACCAATCCATGCCTATAATCACTTTGTTCCCACGCAACGAAATGGGAACCCAATCCACCAAGTAGCGCTCCTTGAATAACCTCAGAACACAATCTCTGAATACCGCTGATGCCCACACCAATCGATCATCGACAATCTCTACTTCTAAAGGGCAATATAACATGCCTGAAGACCCGGTAAACTTCTTGCTAAGCGCAAGAGAAACAAATGATCGGGTGGCACCCGAGTCAAACAACACCTGAACATGGATACCGTTCACGTGGAACGATCCTAACGCATATACATAGAGCACATATCAATAACATAACATCATATAAATGAAATAAAGGTAAAGAATCATACCCATCACCACATCAGGTGCGGCGCGTGCCTCCTCGGTAGTCAGCTGAAATGCCCGACTCCTCACCACTGGAGCCTCTGCCTTGCCTGCTATCAGTGATACGCAGGGTCGCTGAAGCTAGCGCCTTTACTGGCGCTGATGCTGTCAACTGGGGGCAATTGGCCTTCTTGTAGCCCTTCTGGTTGCAGTAGAAACACCAACAACTCAAACGTTTGTATCACAGGTGCAGGGGTGGTACAATCCCTGTTGAAGTGCCCTGACTTGCCGCACTTATAACAACCTGACGACCCCAACTTGCATGCTCCCTCGTGCATCTTGCCGCATTTCCTACAGTGACCCCGCCCCTATTGGCCTTTCGGCCCCATATCCGATCCCTTGGGCTTCTTCCCCAAAGCCCCCATAACATGCCCCTCTTTCGCCTTCCTCTTCCGGATATGCTCCAGATCTATCTCCCTCTCCCTTGCCATGAAAATCATCGAGTCCAGGGTAGGGCAAGCTGAAAAACTGACATGCTCCCGAATATCAGCTCGTAGCATGTCATGATAGCGGGTCCTCCTCATATCCTCGTCACCCGCGTACTGGGGCACCAGCAACGCCCTCTCCTGGAACTTGGCGGTGATCTCCGCCACAGTCTTCGTCGTCTGTCTCATATCTAGGAACTCCCTGGCCAACTGCTGAAGCTCGACAGTCGGCACAAGCTCTACCCTGAACTTGGTCACGAAGTCCGACCAGGTCATATCCTCGACAGCCAAGGCTCCCAAAGAGTCACCAACGGAATCCCACCAATCCCTAACTCGATCCCTCAAACATCCTGCTACAAATCTCACCTTCGACCCTTCAGGAAAGAAGCTAGTCAACTGTGCAGACTCAATGTCTGCAATCCATCGCCTGGCAGCTATGGGGTCCTTCGCCCCGTGAAAATCCGGCGCACCACTGCCCCTGAAGTCCTTAAAGGACAGTGTGCGAGATCCTAACTGGCCAGATGCTATGTCGCTCCTGAATTCCCAGAGGCGATCCTCCATCAACTCAACTATCCCTTCCTTGATCGACCCGAAGATAATGGGGGTCAACTCAAGGATGCCCTTGGTGATCTCTAACGCGATGAAACCGCGTAGCCCCTCATCCACTGGCTCGGAACCTGATCCCGAACCCGATCGCTCTCCAGAATTGCCAACTGCTAGCCTCGAGCGTAGTACCACCATTCTGAAATACATAAATATCATCCGTTAGTTATACTGATACTTCTTGAGGGATCACATCTACTACAAGTTCACTGGTCTTATCTTGGCCTTCCTCGGTTCGGGTACGGATCCTCTGCTTTTAGTAGTACGGGCCCATACTACCTTCCACATCTATCCGTACCTTCTTCAAGGACTGCCTCGACTCCACCAGATCCCTTTCACTACTGTTGATCACTGCTATATACATACTATCAGGCATAACCTAAACAGGCTATCCTACTGTTGTCTACTCAATTCTAGCATGCAATTTTCATACACTAAAGCACATAAAGCAGGCACATAAGGCATCACTCCTATATCCTTAGTCCTATTCTAGAATGTTGTTCTACTGAAACTGATAAACATAACAGAAACTTGTATGGGTACTTTGGGGAATACTTACTTGAGCTCGGCTGGTCGCACACATCACACACTTTGTTCCTTCTTAAAACTCTTTACTTACCCTTTTAGAAAACATTTTCTTTTTCAAAATCTTTTAATCCCTCGATTTGAGTTTAGACACCCCCGAAGGTGTGTCCGAATCCCTCAAACTAGGGCTCTGATACCAACTTGTAACATCCCAAAAATACGGGCCAAAATTTTCATTTTTAATTAAGTGATTTGCAAAATGTTTGTAACAAAAGATCATACGATAATAACTTTTAATAAAACATGTCTCGTGACCGTAAACCAAAACGTAAAACATAATAATGTAAGAGTACAAAATCCCAGAATGACTCATGGTGCGGAAAACAAAAGCGTGTGTGTGATACGCCGCTACCGCACCAACTCCTTCCCCTTGATAGAAGAGGTACCTGAAACAACAACTGAAAACCGTAAGCACGAAGCTTAGTGAGTTCCCCCACTGTACCACATACCATATAACCACATAATATACATATATTCTCAGGCATAACTGTGTGCCCGACCTACCCCTTCGGTCCTCTCGACCGGGTACTAACTAGCATATCTGGGTGCTGGCCTCTCCTTCGGTCATCTCGACCGGATACTGACTAGCATATCTGGGTGCTGGCCTCCCCTTCGGTCCTCCATACAAGATATTGAGGACTACTTCACCCCCTACTACTACCACATAACACATATCACATAATCTACCTAGCATGGCTGGGCATGACCGCCCTTTCGGCCCTATCAACCGGTAATCTGGGGACTATCTCCCTTACTATCACTAGCACATAGCATCATATCATACTAGCACATAAACATAGCACAGGTAGTAGCAAGCCTAGATGAATATCACAGAGACGATCATCTAACATACAACTCCTACTGGTGGGCCGGCATTGTGGTCATAGACCCACCACTACTGGAAGGTAACTCACCTCATAGTAGCTGTTGATCTGTGTAGGAACTATCTGTCTGCTGCTGCTGCTACTCTGGGAATCCTACGGCTGTAATTTCCCACAAAATACCCAATCAAACACTGCTAACTTCCCTTGGGGTAAAATGACCATTTTACCCCTAACCAAGTCAAACTCAAAGTCAACTACTTGACTCGCCGAGTCCCTATCCTTCCCATTTGTCCTCATACCCGACTCTACTCGTCGAGTTACGCGATGACTGGATGAGTTATCCTTCTAAACTGATGACCAATGATCCTTCATCCGACTCGTCGAGTTGTATGAATAACTCGTCGAGTTCGTCTTCATCCGAAGAACACTCTAGCCTATGACTCGCCGGCCGAGTTTTATGAATAACTCGTCGAGTCTGTTCATGAGGTTAGAAGATTGCCTTGGACTCGCCGAGTCAGGGCATTGACTCGCTGAGTCCCTCCATAGATGCTTCTGGCTTCCGACTCACTAAGTCCACCCATGACTCACAACTCCACTCAGCCAACACGAAAAAGGGGAAAACTCAGGGACTCACGACTCGACTCGCTGAGTCCGATAAACGACTCGCCGAGTCATTTACATGCAATTACTATATACTCGATTTTGCTTGAATCCAACTCATGCCATACATAGATCTGAGTTCTTAGGGTAGGTTTTACACGTAAAGTTTCCAACTTTACGTGTATACATGCATAGAATGGGGATTTAAGGCCAAATAAGGGCTAAAATGGTAGATCTAGAACATTCAAGCAATATGCTTCCATAAAGGCCCTGAATCCAAGCTTCTGGAGCCCAAACATGCCTAGATCTAGAGGTTACACAACTCATTACAAACCCTAATCCATAATCAAGCTCGGAAATGGTTCAAGGACTTTAATGGTGCTCTAAGGGACTTTAAGCATAAAAACATAAGGGACTGAGTTATACCTCAATGAATCACTAAAATATCACCAAGATATTCGGCCTCCTTCTTCTCCTCTAGATCTACTCTTCTTCTTCTCTCAAAATCTTCAAGAAATCACACCAAAAAACTTCAATCTCACAAGAAAAAGGGGTTAGGACGATATAGGGAGCTCTAAGGGTGAAGGAGTCGGGCTTGGGGCGCATAAGGTTGGTTTAAATAGGGTTCAAACCCTTGAAATTACGGTTTCATCCAGACAGCAGGGACTCGCCAAGTCCAAAATGTGGACTCGCCGAGTCACCAACTTAAATGTGATCAATGTCCCGACACTACTCGGCGAGTCGGGCCTACAACTTGCCGAGTCCAAGGCTAAAAATTTAAATCACTTAGATAGATTATACGTACCAGGAACCAGGTGCTACAAATCTCCCCCACTTATTTTAGACTTCGTCCTCGAAGTCTGCTGCTCGGTCCTGAAACAGCTCGGGGTAATGTTCCATCATTTCTTCCACCGACTCCCAAGTCCACTCTGAACCCTTCCGGTGCTGCCATTGCACCTTCACCAATTCCACCCTCTTGTTCCTCAGATCCTTCGACTTCCAGTCGAGGATTGCAACTGGGCGCTCAATGTAATTCAGGCTGTCATCAACTTGGATATCTCCTAACAACACCACCACTGAGTCATCCACTAGGCACTTCCATAACTGGGAGACATGGAAGGTGTTGTGGATCTGACTGAGTTTGGATGGCAGATCCAGCCTATATGCCACCTTGCCCACCCGCGCTACAACTCTAAACGGTCCAATGTATCTCGGGCCCAACTTTCCCTGCTTCCTGAATCGAATGTCGCCCTTCCAAGGCGACACTTTCAGGAGGACCATATCCCTGACCTGGAACTCCAGGTCTGATCGGCGCTTGTTGGCGTAACTTTTCTACCAACTCTGCACAGTCTGAAGCCTGCTCCAAACCTGCTGAATCCTCTCGGTCATCTTGAACACCAGCTTTGTGCTCCCCATGACCCTCTGGCCAACTTCACCCCAACATATCGGGGTCCTGCACCTCCATCCGTACAACATCTCGAATGGAGGACAGTCAATACTCGCGTGGTAGCTGTTGTTGTATGAGAACTCAGCCAAGGGAAGATAGGTATCCCAGCTACCACCAAAGTCTAGCACGCATGCCCGCAATATATCCTCCAGAGTCTGGATGGTCCGCTTGCTATGACCATCTGTCTGCGGGTGAAAGGAAGTCTAAAATGCAGACGAGTGCCCAACGCATCATGAAACTTCTTCCAAAACCTGGAAGTGAACCACACATCTCGGGGACTCGCCAAGTCCAGAATGTGGACTCGCCGAGTCGCCAACTTAAACGTGACGAATTCCCGACATTACTCGGCGAGTCGGGCCTACACCTCGCCGAGTCCAAGGCTAAAAATTTAAATCACTTAGATAGATTATACGTATCAGGAACCAGGTGCTACAAACCCACATAGGGATTAACAATACTACTCGATTTATGCGAAGCTTACACTTCATCAGTTTTATAAAATGATAAAACTACAGACTATCTTTCAGTACAACATTACTTACATTTCTGGTCTTAGTGTTTAAGACTACAGTTCATATATAAGAAAATATTGGATTTTCTGGAAACATACATTATCATTTTACAAGGAAAAGATACAAAGAAAATACATACATTTTTAGTCTTGGGTATAAGACTTACAACCCGTTTTTAAAGAAAATATCGCATTTTCTGGAAGTATACAAAACCATTTTACGCAAAATAGTTACAAAATCTTTTCATACAAAATGCTTATGAATTCTCCAACTTAATTGTTGATATTTTTCAAAATCACTTGTATTATCAAAAAATCAATAAACAGGTATTCAAACCATTTTGAGGGTCGGCGTCACTGTTTCATGCTTTCTACTTTTTAGTTATTTGTATTCAATTTTTGGGAAAACAAAGTTTTATAAACAATGTAATACTTGAAATCTCAATGTATGAATGTTTGTGTTGTTATGTTTCATTTATATTCAACTATTATGATACTGAACAATGATGTCATCCGCCCTCGGACATTTTCACCGTTCCGGTTAGGGGGTGTGATCGATTGGTATCAGAGCATTGTTTATAGTGAACTAGTATATCAAACCATACAAGATATACAACTATAAATACAATGGTGCCAAAGCACTCTGACTACAAATATGCTTTTAAAAATTTAATAATATTTTAAGAAAAGTATGATTATATAAGCTAGGGCAGTGTCATAATAAAAAGATTATAAAAGTAGTATGATGAGTTGAACACTACGGGTAGGCCTTGGAGTATGTAGTTAAACCTTACATAAATATAGCCTGATCAACTATATTTACCCAAGGTGTGACTAGCATGTGCTAGGAAATAGTTGTGGTGAACAACGAGTCTAACACTTACTGATATGTGCATATTTAGTGTGTATCAAGTATAGTTTTTTATTCATATATTAGCTAAATTATCGCATATTATGGACAAAAGGTACTTAAAAGTGTTAAATTATGTTTTTCAGTCCAAAGATGAAGCTCGGAAGCAAAAGGAAGCAGGAGAAGCGGTTAGGAGCTCGAGAATGGAATAAAGAAGAAAAACACTAAAAATGGCACCTACTCGGCGAGTCAGATAGACTACTCGGCGAGTCCAGTCGAAGAATCAGAAAGATAATGACTCGGGATTCCAGATAGTTATCGCAATACGGGGAATGTGAGAGGGACTCGACGAGTCACCACTTGACTCGACGAGTCAGATAGACTACTCGGCAATTAATCCTACCAATCAATCAAACCATATTGTCAACTTTGTATCCCCAAACAGAAGTATAAAGGTTTTAGTTCATAATTAAAGTAAATAACAGCAAACAAACAAAGTCAGGTTGCTTAATCATAATGATAAAACAAAAGAATAAGTGGAATGATGAAATTTTGCCTTAACTTCCAATCTTTTTTCTTCAAGGGTTCTTCAAATTTCTCAAGTCCAATCTCAAAAGGTAACAAATTTCTTCTTGTTTTCTTTTAAGAACGTGATTATAAGGCCATCTATGGTAGCAATTGCATGAAAAACCCGTTTTTGAAAAGTACTAAATTTCTAGGGTTTTGATTTTTCATGAATTATGTTGTTTTGACTGCTTATTCTGGCATTAATATCTTAATAGTAAGTGCTTAGACAAAACCCTTGACAAAATTTCCAGGTTTCATGGTCTAGTCTTCATCAACCCGTCGACTGACTCGTGCAGTTCGCGCGACTCGTCGAGTCGAGCCTGGACTCGACGAGTCGAGTCGAGAAACATATGGGAGATATTTTTTAATTGTATTTTGTGTTTTCTGGGTTTTGTGTATTTGTTTTGCAGAAATCATGTTCAGAAGGGGACAAAGTTCCAGTGGCAACCAAGGGATTTTCCATGGCTAAACTTCCCACAAATCGAGTCCGCTTCGACATTGCGGAAATGGAAGAAGAAGCTGGCTGATATCAAGAAGAAGGAGGTCTATGTGCCCAACCGGATAGATTGGGAGTGGCTGCAGAATGTCCGCTATGAGGAGGAATTAGCTCCTTATCTTTTGAAGGAGTTTCACCATGAAGGCGAAACAATGGTTTGTGACAGGTGGAGCCGGGTCTTCCGTATTCAAGAGCCGGTTTATTTGGAGCTTTGTTTGGAGTTTTTCTCCACGGTATCTTTCACCAGGCGGAGTGGATGTTTATCACCCGGCCAACTTTAGTTTTTGTCTTGGGGGAGAGTTTCATCAATGCTCTGTGGTGGATCTTGCCTGTCGATTAGGGGTTTATGATCAGCCCTTGGTCTCAACGCACATCTTTCGGGCCTTTTTGGCACAAACCCATATGGTGTTTCCCGAAGGAGTTACGAGTATGGGCTGGTGGAATACTATTGGTAACAAAGTCTATATTCCAAAGTCAGCACAGGAAGGGAGCATTCGATCCCCAACACACCGCCTCATTTCATCTACCATCAATCAAAGAAAGGATGATGACAAGATTTCCAACCTCGACGTCTTCTATTTATGGAGCATCATTACACCTGGCGTCTTTTGAAACATTCCTTGGTGTCTAGCTTCATATCTCTCGGAGGGTGCGATAAAGGATCGCAAAACTTCCCGAATTAATGGTGGGATGTTTGTCACCCGGTTGGCCAACTCATTCGGGTTGATGAACCGCGGTGCATGGAACTTCATGACATTGATCCCTACACCTCCGTTCAATCCAATTCTTTTCCGGAGAGCGAGGATTATTGAAGATTATGGAGGTGGCCATTATGCCATCCCGAATGATGACTCCGTTGTTGGTCCCGAAGCACCGGGAAGAAGGGTTAGATCAAGAAGAGAGTGGGATGTGCAGGACGAGCCGCCGGTGATTCCGGTTGAGAATGAAGATGTACCAATGGATTGGTACAATGTAGAGATGAGGCGACTACAGGATAGAATGGCACGGGGTTTGAATTTTAGCAACCAATCTCATATCCGACTTTTTGACCACTTCAACATCCCATATATTGATGGTGGCAATTATCCATTTATTCCTTCATGGGATGAGGTGATTGGTGTGAGAAAAAGTGGTGCAGGAGGAAGTGGAGCAGCCGTGGATGATGATGAGGAAGAAGATTGATTTGTTTGTGTTTTAATCAAACAATTTTTATTTTCTGTTTTTATTTTTTTTATTTGGTGTGTATGACTTGTTCAAGACATTTATTTTGTTTAATGATTGTGTGCATTAGTTATTTTTCAGGATTGGATTAGGATTGCTTGCTTAGGAAGGGTTTAAATTCATAGCGAACGGGTGTTATAACGAGTGAAAGCGAGTCAAGGAAGCAGAACGTTAACGTCAAAGTGTCGAGTCCGATCCCTAGGGGTATGAGCAATTGAGTCTAAAAGTGAGGAAGAGTTAGAAGAGTTCTTAGAGGCTGACAAAGTTGCAAAATGCCAATTTTTTCGTTCAGTGGCCTACTCGTCGAGTGCACTTAACTGACTCGACGAGTCGCCTTGTATTTCCACACATTCTAAGATGGCCGCGCTGGTACTCGACGAGTCCAGCATATGACTCGACGAGTCCACCATATGACTCAACGAGTCAATCATTTTTATACCAAAGGACTGTTGCATTGATGCTGCTAGGTGTACCACTTGATCACTTATTCTTCCATATCAATGCCTGAAGACTTTGCACTGTTTTACCTGCATATTTGGAGCGACCCACACGAGACGAGACACCCAAGGCATGGATGAGATGTTACCATGTCTAAAGTCAATTGAAGTTGGAGCTTAAATGAAAGTGATCAACCTATCCACTGCTATCCCAAGGGAGTTTGTTCTAATTCCCTCTTTAGTTTCTTTTTATGTTTTTATGCATAATATGCAATGAGGGCATTGCATCAAGTAAGTCTAGGGTAGGGGGTTGGTTACATAATAGACAAATTAGAGTCTTAATTTAAATTTAGGTTAATTTAAAAAAAAAAAAAATTGCATACCAAAAGTATTACTTAGGACTTATTTAGAAAATTTTGGTAAAAAAAATTAGGATTCTATGTTAGAATTGTATTTGATGATTGTATGAAAACCCAAATGTTTAGTTGAGCCTATATACGTTCTAGTGCATTTGTGGCTTCCTTATTCCAGTGAAATCATGGTACAAAAACACGACCTTGCTCAGCCTAAGGGATGCAATACGTTTAGCAGCCTAAACCTGAAATGTATCCAGGAAAATTTTTATCGTTAGCCAATAAAGGTTTAGATTGTGCGCCCCTGCTTAAGCATGTAGGGATTTGAGTGACAAAAGTGAGATATACATGTAAAAAAAAAGAGAGAGAATTACTAGAAAAGTCGTAAGAATTTTGGAGCAAATAAAGTGAAGATCTAAAGATCAAAATTCCAAGAAATCCAAAAAGTTGAAGATACCAAAAATCAATCAATACAAGGTGGTGAATTCAAAGATATCAAGGATCAAATTATCAAGGAAGTGAAGAATTCAAAGAGCTCCATAGTGGTATCGAAAAATTGTAATTCTAGATTATGTATGCTTGGGTTGCTCAATTAAAAATACCTTGAGGGTAAGAGGTTTTCTGAGGATGGATTCGGAGGGTTGCATAAAATGAGGATAGTTCGGGGTGAGTGGGCGAATGTTTATGAGGATTGTGAGTATTTGGAGTATGGGGGCTTTTTAGGAAAAAATTTAGACACAAATGCATGCGTTGCGGTCTTGGCATAATGGCTGGGTTAGATTGGAGTTGTCATACATAATTCTAATGTCTTAAAATTCAGTTTTGCTTGGGGGCAAGCAAAAGTCAAGTGTGGGGTATTTTTATATGTGCATATTTATTGTGTATCAAGTATAGTTTTTTATTAATATATTAGCTAAATTATCGCATATTATGGACAAAAGGTACTTAAAAGTGTTAAATTATATTTTTCAGTCCAAAGATGAAGCTCGGAAGCAGGAGAAGCGGTTAGGGGCTCGAGAATGGAATAAAGAAGAAAAACACTAAAAATGGCACCTACTCGGCGAGTCAGATAGACTACTCGGCGAGTCCAGTCGAAGAATCAAAAAGATAATGACTCGGGATTCCAGATAGTTATCGCAATACGGGGAATGTGAGAGGGACTCGACGAGTCACCACTTGACTCGACGAGTCGATTCGCTTATTTAAAGATAATTCCACAGATCGATTAGAGGGAGTTCTAGGACGATTCAGAAGTGCTTTGCTACGATTGAGAAGCCAGAAAAACCCTAGAAGTCGACGAAGAAAGCTGGAATTCAATTCCGGGGAGTAATTAAGGCAAAATTTCATCATTCCACTTATTCTTTTGTTTTATCATTATGATTAAGCAACTTGACTTTGTTTGTTTGCTGTTATTTACTTTAATTATGAACTAAAACCTTTAGACTTCTGTTTGGGGATACAAAGTTGATAATATGGTTTGATTGATTGGTAGGATTAATTCCAAGTTGGTGAATTTTTGTTATTTTAGCTTGCTAAAGAACCTTGTGTGTGAATAATAATTAATTTTCTGTTAATAGGAAGATAATTGATTAGCATGAACATCTATTGATTATTGACCTCATATGATATGTGACCACTATACTATATGTCTAGGATTAATGAATATGAAACTAGAATTAATAAGAAAATTGAGTAAATTTATGTGCAAGCTTGTAAGATGACCATCAAACAAGAGGTTAATTAAAAATAATAAATTAATTAGCTATTGCAAGTCTAACTTAACCCGAATAATTAATCTAGTGAATATAATTAAATTAGACAATTGGCCACTGTTTGAGTTAGTTTATTTGCTAAGGATTAGGGTAGTGAACATGAACCTAATCACTTGAATCGGTAACCAACGAAATAATTAATTCATTGCACTATTACCTTGAAATCAACCTTAGAGTTAACCAAGTTGAACTAAACAGAAGTTCCTTTCCAATTATTGAATCAAGTTAAGTCGTTATTTTCTAGTCTCAAATTAGTAATGGTTAGTAAGTTTCTAGTCTTGTAAAACTAGAGAAAAACTCTTATTTCTTAATTAACTTAGATAGAATTAGTTTTTTAATTTAATTTGCCGTTCCCTGTGTTCGATACCCTGCTTATTTAGTTATACCACAATTGATAGGTTCATTGCCTTTTGTGTGTTATTAGATAATTAAAGTAGGTTTAAAACTAAGTGAGTTTTACACACATCAAGTTTTTGGCGCCGTTGCCGGGGAACGGTTCTAAAATTAGCATTAAAAATCTAATTTAATCGATCCTTTGTGTGAAATTTATCTTACACAAAGTTAATTTATGTTTATGTTTTTAGGTAGTAAAAAAAAAAAAAAAAAAAAAAAAAAAAAAAAAAAAAAAAAACTGATTTTACCTTGGACTCGCCGAGTGCATTCGCCCAGACTTGGCGAGTACGACGCTAAATCAGCTTTAATTTTTTTGTTCTGTTTACGCGTTTTCTGTTTTGTTTGCAGTTGTTTCATGACCCGAGGATCTGATACACCTCTGGTTCCCCCTCTTGAAGATCCGGAAACCGCATTAAGAAGGAACAAAGGCAAAACCGTTGGAGAATCCGCTTCTTCAAAGAACTCAGCACTCAAAAACCTCAAATCCGTTTTTAGCAAGAAAAGGAGCAGCAAATCAGGAGCACCCAGTGCCTCGTTGACAATTGAAGACCCGATTCAAAAAGACACCGAGTACGAGACCGAGGAAGAAAACGAACCCACATACGAGCACACATCCGAATTTGAAGACGATTTAGCCACCGCTATGGCTAATATTGACGAAATCCCCATGGGGGAATGGAAGAAGAGGATGCGTGATGACACCGGCCCGGGACTTGTGCAACCCGCAATTCCTGCAACCGCTACTTTTGAGCTAAAGGGCCATATTCTCGCTCAACTCAAGGAGATTCCTTTTCACGGGAGAGATCACGAAGACGCCTATAAGCACTTGGATGAAGTAAATGATGTGGCTGATTACTTCAATGTACCCAATGTGCCTCGCGAGATCCAGCTTCTTCGCATGCTTCCTGTCACGTTTAAAGGAGCTGCAAAAGATTGGTTAAAGTCACTTCCTCCCGGATCGGTCACCACATGGGCCAAGATGTAAGAAGAGTTCATAAACCATTTCTGCCCACCTTCCAAGATAGCCAAGCTAAAGAAAGCCACTGCCAACTTCGAGCAACAACCCGGAGAATCTCTTTATGAAGCTTGGGAAAGGTACAAGAGCCTACTTAGAAATTGCCCACACCATGACCTTAATAGCCAACAAGAGGTCTCCATCTTTTATGATGGAGTTAATGTCACCACAAGGCAACTACTCGATTCACAAGGCCCGCTCACCAGAAAGTCTCCTCCATAAATAAAGGAATTAATTGAAGAATTCTCCAAGCATTGTAGAGAATACCACAATCCGAGGAATGAAGTGAGTCGTGGAGCAGTGAACTCGGTGAATGATAGCATGGCGGTGGTAATAGCTAAGCTCGATAGCCTAGACCAAAGAATGACAAAACTGGATCAAACAATCCATGCTATTAGGGTAGGATGCGAAAATTGTGGCGGCTCCCACCTCACCAAGGATTGTGATTGAGACGAAAACGGAAATAAAAAGGCTCAAGTATTTTATTCTAGTGGCGATAGATACGACGAAGATTGGAGGAAACCGAAGAAGGAATGGCTCCCATACGAAGAATATAAAAAGGCTAAGGAGGAGAAATACAAACAGAAGGAGAGGGGATTCTATCAAAAGGAAGAGCCGGTGATGGAAAAGAAGGCCAATTTAGAAGATATGCTCACAAGATTCATAACCGTGTCCGAGAAAAGACACAATGATCACGATGTAGCAATGCAAGAAACCAGAAACATATTGAGGAATCAACAAGCATCCATTCTCAACATTGAGAAACAACTGGGACAGCTTGCACATCAAGTGAATGAAAGAAGATCGGGCCAACTTCCAAGCAACACCGAACCCAATCCAAGAATGGAGAATGTAAGTGTGATAACCTCCAGCAGTGAAAGAACATTTACAGAAGCACTAAGGATCTCCAAGAAGAAGCAAGAAATGGTAGAAGAATCGGACCCAGCAAAACCCGACTCGACTCGCAGAGTCACTCCATTGGACTCGATGAGTCCATGCGCAATTGATACACCTGTCAGTTCTTTGAAGCCTTATAATCCTCCGCTGCCATACCCAATCAAAGCCATGCCTGCAGAAAAAGTAGAAGCATACAGAACCTTCATGAATCATGTTAACGCTCTACAAGTTAATGTGCCATTTGTGGAAACAATACTCCAAACACCTAAATACTTCAACTTGCTTAAGGGCCTTTTTGCTGCTAGAAAGGATTTGGCTGAAGTCGCAGAAGTATTGAAGAGTGAGCTACCTGAAAAGAATGGTGATCCAGGAAATATTGTGATTCCATGCCAATTTGGTAATGAAGTCTTCACCCGAGCATTAGCTGATTCGGGGGCAAGCATCAATATGATGCCTTTTTCATTCTTTAAGAAGTTGAATTTACCTGAACCAAAACCGGTGAATACGAAGATCCGTTTGGCGGACAAGACAATAATTTATCCACAAGGCGTTTGTGAAGATCTCCTTATAAAAATTGACAAGTTTATTTTCCCAGTAGACTTCGTGGTAGTTGATATGGAAGAAGACCCCGAAATTCCAATTATTTTGGGGAGATCCTTCTTGAACACCGCGTGTGCTTTAATTGATATATGTGAGTCTACATTGACATTGAGGGTGGGTGATGAGGCTGTGACGTTTAAAGCTATTCCAGAAATCAAGCAAGAAGAGGAAAAGATTGAAGAAGTCTCAATGATCCAATTGGATGATGAGATATTAGAAAAAGAGCTTGCACGTTTGCTAAAAGAGGATCCAAGCAAGTTTTTGATACACTCTGAAGAAGATGGAGATGTTAACAAGGACTTGGAGGAATTAGAAAAGCTACTGGAAGGAGCCCACTCAGAAAACCCCCAAGAATTGATGGAATTCGTTCAGACTCGCCGAGTCACTTTAATGGACTCGACGAGTCCAGTCGACTTGGGCAAAGACTTGGCCGACTTAGATCTGTTTGTTACCAGTTCTTCACATACCTTGGATTTTGATAATATACATGATTCTTTAGAAGAAAAAACAGCAGAAGGAGGAAAGGAAAGGAAAGTTCAATACGCCGATATAGCATGTCTTGATACGGTTCATTTTGAAGATGGGTTGAGCACTGGAAAGGATGAAGAGACAAAGGAAAGGAGGGAGGAAGCTGATCACCCATTCACTACTAAACCTAAAGCACGAACCATCATGAAAAAGAATGGGGTAAAGAAGAAAAAAAGGAAAAGAGATGCATTGAAAAGGGCTTACAAGAAAAAGATTCACGCTTACAAGACCAAGTACAAATCACAAAAAGTTAGGCGTGCGTTCCCGATGCTCGGAGATGACGAAACGTAGATGGGAAGGAGTCTAGCTAATGAATCCTTAAAAAGAAGCGCTTGGCGGGAGGCAACCCGTTATATAGAGTTTGCTTTCTTTTACTTTTTAGTTTTTTTCGTTTTTAGAATTTTAATCTTCCAAATCATCGGACATGTCTGCTTGAGAGTGTGCATAGGTTAAGTGTGGGGTGAAATGATTTTTAATAAATAACAAAATTTTGAAAATTATGAATTTTTCTAAGAGACTCGCCGAGTCTAACCACGACTCGACGAGTCCATATGGATTTCAGAAAAAGCATGACTTCGCGACCAGACTCGCTGAGTCAGACCACGACTCGACGAGTCGGTATTATTTACAGAAAAAAAAATAATTTTGAAATTACTTTTATAACCGGTAACTAGGGTTTTAACCCTAAGAATCAGTTTTTCAAATACACACTCGCCGGGTGCCGTCATCTACACTTTCTCTCAAGCATTCATCTTTGTTCTTCAAGGTTTCTTCAAATTTCTCAAGTCCAATCTCAAAAGGTAACAAATTTCTTCTTGTTTTCTATTAAGAACCTGATTATAAGGTCATCTATGGTAGCAATTGCATGAAAAACCCGTTTTTGAAAAGTACTAAATTTCAAGGGTTTTGATTTTTCATGAATTATGATGTTTTGACTGCTTATTCTAGCCTTAATATCTTAATAGTAAGTGCTTAGACAAAACCCTTGACAAAATTTCTAGGTTTCATGGTCTAGTCTTCATCAACCCGTCGACTGACTCGTGCAGTTCGCGCGACTCACCGAGTTGAGCCTGGACTCGACGAGTCGAGTCGAGAAACATATGGGAGATATTTTTTAATTGTATTATGTGTTTTCTGGGTTTTGTGTATTTGTTTTGCAGAAATCATGTTCAGAAGGGGACAAAGTTCTAGTGGCAACCAAGGGGATTTTCCATGGCTAAACTTTCCACAAATCGAGTCCACTTCGACATTGCGGAAATGGAAGAAGAAGCTGGCTGATATCAAGAAAAAGGAGGTCTATGTGCCCAACCGGATAGATTGGGAGTGGCTGCAGAATGTTCGCTATGAGGAGGAATTAGCTCCTTATCTTTTGAAGGAGTTTCACCATGAAGGCGAAACAATGGTTTGTGACGGATGGAGCCGGGTCTTCCGTATTCAAGAGCCGGTTTATTTGGAGCTTTGTTTGGAGTTTTTCTCCACGGTATCTTTCACCAGGGGGAGTGGATGTTTATCACCCGGCCAGCTTTAGTTTTTGTCTTGGGGGAGAGTTTCATCAATGCTCTGTGGTGGATCTTGCCTGTCGATTAGGGGTTTATGATCAGCCCTTGGTCTCAACGCACATCTTTCGGGCCTTTTTGGCACAAACCCATATGGTGTTTCCCGAAGGAGTTACGAGTACGGGCTGGTGGAATACTATTGGTAACAAAGTCTATATTCCAAAGTCGGCACAGGAAGGGAGCATTCGATCCCCAACACACCGCCTCATACACCGCCTCATTTCATCTACCATCAATCAAAGAAAGGATGATGACAAGGTTTCCAACCTCGACATCTTCTATTTATGGAGCATCATTACACCCGGCATCTTTTGAAACATTCCTTGGTGTCTAGCTTCATATCTCTCGGAGGGTGCGGTAAAGGATCGCAAAACTTCCCGAATTAATGGTGGGATGTTTGTCACCCGGTTGGCCAACTCATTCGGGTTGATGAACCGCGGTGCATGGAACTTCATGACATTGATCCCTACACCTCCGTTCAATCCAATTCTTTTCCGGAGGCGAGGATTATTGAAGATTATGGAGGTGGCCATTATGCCATCCCGAATGATGACCCCATTGTTGGTCCCGAAGCACCGGGAAGAAGGGTTAGATCAAGAAGAGAGCGGGATGTCGAGGACGAGCCACCGGTGATTCCGGTTGAGAATGAAGATGTACCAATGGATTGGTACAATGTGGAGATGAGGCGACTACAGGATCAAATGGCACGGGGTTTGAATTTTAGCAACCAATCTCATATCCGACTTTTTGACCACTTCAACATCCCACATATTGATGGTGGCAATTATCCATTTATTCCGTCATGGGATGAGGTGATTGGTGCGAGAAGAAGTGGTGCAGGAGGAAGTGGAGCAGCCGCGGATGATGATGAGGAAGAAGATTGATTTATTTGTGTTTTAATCAAACAATTTTTATTTTCTGTTTTTATTTTTTTTATTTGGTGTGTATGACTTGTTCAAGATTTTATTTAGTTTGATGATTGTGTGCATTAGTTATTTTTCAGGATTGGATTAGGATTGCTTGCTTAGGAAGGGTTTAAAGTCATAGCGAACGAGTGTTATAACGAGTGAAAGCGAGTCAAGGAATTGGAACGTTAACGTCAAAGTGTCGAGTCCGGTCCCTAGGGGTATGAGCAATGGAGTCTAAAAGTGAGGAAGAGTTAGAAGAGTTCTTAGAGGCTGACAAAGTTGCAAAATGCCAATTTTTTCGTTCAGTGGCCTACTCGTCGAGTGCACTCAACTGACTCGACGAGTCGCCTTGTATTTCCAGACATTCTGAGATGGCCGCGCTGGTACTCGACGAGTCCACCATATGACTCGACGAGTCAATCATTTTTATACCAAAGGACTGCTGCATTGATGCTGCTAGGTGTACCACTTGATCACTTATTCTTCCATATCAATGCCTGAAGACTTTGCACTGTTTTACCTGCATATTTGGAGCGACCCACACGAGACGAGACACCCAAGGCATGGATGAGACGTTACCATGTCTAAAGTCAATTGAAGTTGGAGCTTAAATGAAAGTGATCAACCTATCCACTGCTATCCCAGGGGAGTTTGTTCCAATTCCCTCTTTAGTTTCTTTTTATGTTTTTATGCATAATATGCAATGAGGGCATTGCATCAAATAAGTGTGGGGTAGGGGGTTGGTTACATAATAGACCAATTAGAGTCTTAATTTAAATTTAGGTTAATTTAAAAAAAATTGCATACCAAAAGTATTACTTATGACTTATTTAGAAAATTTTGGTAAAAAAAATTAGGATTCTATGTTAGAATTGTATTTGATGATTGCATGAAAACCCAAATGTTTAGTTGAGCCTATATACGTTCTAGTGCATTTGTGGCTTCCTTATTCCAGTGAAATCATGGGACAAAAACACGACCTTGCTCAGCCTGAGGGATGCAATACGTTTAGCAGCCTAAACCTGAAATGTATCCAGGAAAATTTTTATCGTTAGCTAATAAAGGTTGAGATTGAGCGCCCCTACTTAAGTATGTAGGGATTTGAGTGACAAAAGTGAGGTATACACGTAAAAAAAAAGAGAGAATTACTAGAAAAGTCGTAAGAATTTTGGAGCAAATAAAGTGAAGATCTAAAGATCAAAATTCCAAGAAATCCAAAAAGTTGAAGATACCAAAAATCAATCAATACAAGGTGGTGAATTCAAAGATATCAAGGATCAAATTATCAAGGAAGTGAAGAATTCAAAGAGCTCCATAGTGGTATCGAAAAATTGTAATTCTAGATTATGTATGCTTGGGTTGCTCAATTAAAAATACCTTGAGGGTAAGAGGTTTTCTGAGGATGGATTCGGAGGGTTGCATAAAATGAGCATAGTTCGGGGTGAGTGGGCGAATGTTTATGAGGATTGTGAGTATTTGGAGTATGGGGGTTTTTAGGAAAAATTTTAGACACAAATGCATGCGTTGTGGTCTTGGCATAATGGCTGGGTTAGATTGGAGTTGTCATACATAATTTTAATGTCTTAAAATTCAGTTTTGCTTGGGGGCAAGCAAAAGTCAAGTGTGGGGTATTTTGATATGTGCATATTTAGTGTGTATCAAGTATAGTTTTTTATTCATATATTAGCTAAATTATCGCATATTATGGACAAAAGGTACTTAAAAGTGTTAAATTATGTTTTTCAGTCCAAAGATAAAGCTTGGAAGCAAAAGGAAGAAGGAGAAGCGGTTAGGAGCTCGAGAATGGAATAAAGAAGAAAAACACCAAAAATGGCACCTACTCGGCGAGTCAGATAGACTACTCAGCGAGTGCAGTCGAAGAATCAGAAAGATAATGACTCGGGATTCCAGATAGTTATCGCAATACGGAAAATGTGAGAGGGACTCGACGAGTCACCACTTGACTCGACGAGTCGATTCGCTTATTTAAAGATAATTCCACAGATCGATTAGAGGGAGTTCTGGGATGATTCAGAAGTGCTTTGCTACGATTGAGAAGCCAGAAAAACCCTAGAAGTCGACGAAGAAAGCTAGAATTCAATTCCGGGGAGTAATTAAGGCAAATTTTCATCATTCCACTTATTCTTTTGTTTTATCATTATGATTAAGCAACTTGACTTTGTTTGTTTGCTATTATTTACTTTAATTATGAACTAAAACCTTTTGACTTCTGTTTGGGGATACAAAGTTGACAATATGGTTTGATTGATTGGTAGGATTAATTCCAAGTTGGTGAATTTTTGTTATTTTAGCTTGCTAAAGAACCTTGTGTGTGAATAATAATTAATTTTCTGTTAATAGGAAGATAATTGATTAGCATGAACATCTATTGATTATTGACCTCATATGATATGTGACCACTATACTATATGTCTAGGATTAATGAATATGAAACTAGAATTAATAAGAAAATTGAGTAAATTTATGTGCAAGCTTGTAAGATGACCATCAACCAAGAGGTTAATTAAAAGTAATAAATTAATTAGCTATTGCAAGTCTAACTTAACCCGAATAATTAATCTAGTGAATATAATTAAATTAGACAATTGGCCACTGTTTGAGTTAGTTTATTTGCTAAGGATTAAGGTAGTGAACATGAACCTAATCACTTGAATCGGTAACCAACGAAATAATTAATCCATTGCACTATTACCTTGAAATCAACCATAGAGTTAACCAAGTTGAACTAAACAGAAGTTCCTTTCCAATTATTGAATCAAGTTAAGTCGTTATTTTCTAGTCTCAAATTAGTAATAGTTAGTAAGTTTCTAGTCTTGTAAAACTAGAGAAAAACCCTATTTCTTAATTAACTTAGATAGAATTAGTTTTTTAATTTAATTTGTCGTTCCTTGTGTTCGATACCCTGCTTATTTAGCTATACCACAATTGATAGGTTCACTGCCTTTTGTGTGTTATTAGATAATTAAAGTAGGTTTAAAACTAAGTGAGTTTTACACACATCACTTACCAACACTAAAATACCAAGAATCAAACATAACATTTGAAATACTATAGGAGTATTTTAGGATACCATAGAACCACACCCTTAAACCCTATATTTAGTTCATACACCTCTATTCTCACACAGATGACATGGCTGAATTTCACTAACGAAGACCCCTACTACCCTGCCATGGCAGCCAACGGATGGAGCTAAGGGGATCCAAAAGAGGCTCATAAGGAGAACCTAGAAGAGGGTCCTGAAAGTACCAAGAGGTGGATTACGAGGATGAGGATTATGATAAGGAGTTGTACGAGGTGGAAGGTGCTGGAGAGATCATTAGCGAACCTTATGTTGGATAAGGTGTCTAAGTCCATAATTATATTTGGTATGTACTTGACCCGATTTAGCATGGTCCATTTGGGTTGCACTTCACCGGAACAATTTGTACTTTTGAGAAGAGGATATTTATGATTTATTAATATAATATAAGTTATAATATATTAATATGAAATCATATTATTTAATTAGTATTGATCAAGAATTGGTTTGTAACTAATTTTGTGATTAAAAGAGACTAATTAAATAAATGGGGATTGATTGTGTAAATCATTCATTCTTGTAAAGTGGGCTTATGATCCATAATCCTTTATGTTGTGATAAACCAATATGGTGACCCATGGATACTCCATGGAGGTTAAAATCCATGGAGCATAAGGAATATGGAAAGTCATGCACATTAGGGTTTGCATGGTGTAACCCTAATCATGACTCACTATATAAGTAACCCCTAGCTACCAAAATCGGCACTAGTGAGTGTGTGCAAGAGTGTGGCCGATTTTGTGAGTAAAGGAATCCTCTTCCAAGTCTTCCAAGTCTTAGTGGTGATTTGTGGTTCCACTTGAGGCATTCACATTATTGGTGCTAGGCTCTTAAAGCTCCAAACAACAAGCTACAAGAAAAGGTATGTTATCTAACTTGTATTATTAACCAAGTATCAATGTTTTGTATGCTAGTTAGGGTAATACCTTGAAATGTTCAAGTTTGCATGTATAATAGTAAAAACACAGATCCAAAGTATTTAGGGTTGCATGTACACCTTAGGAGTGTTAGAATGCTCAAAACCCATCGGTGGTATCAGAGCCTAGGCTTGTTTTCAATTATACTTGATGCTACATGCTTAGAAATGCTTTAAAGATAAAAAAAATTTGATGTCTAGACAGTGGACTCGCTGAGTCCCTTCACAAAACAGGCCAACTCGTCGAGTTTGTTCATACACTTGAAAAGTTGGAACCCCTGAGTGAAGATTTTCGAGTTTTAAGGCTGGAATTGGACTAGGGTCATTACCCTAAATTGTTTTTGAACTTATAAACCTGTTTTTGATACGGTAATGATCATGCTTATCCAATTCAAAAGATAATTGTCAAAATTTCATGTTTTGTATTACTTTATATGCTTAGTCTAATTACATGGAATTTGTTTGATATGAATTATCTTGTTCATATGAGTTAAATCTAGAACTTGAACATGTTTGTTAGTTTAATTGATGATCTTGATGATTTTAATGGACTCCATAACTTGCCCTAATGTTATGGAATTCCAAAAGTTTTTCACTTACATGAATAATTAAAAGTCATAGGTTATAGAAAAATGAAGAGTCATTTTAAAAGACCATTAAACTCATATGTTATGAAGTTGAAAAGTTTTGAAGAGTTTCAAAACTTTACCTCAAGTTTTGAAATTTGTAAAGTCACACATTAAAACTTTAATTCCAAACCCTAGAATTTTAAAAGTTTAAAATTCAACCCTTATACTATTATAATATTATAAATTTTATATATATATATATATATATATATATATATATATATATATATATAAATATAAGAACAAGTTAGTCTTACTGTTAGTAGGCTCATTCACGAAACCGATCTATAAGGGGGTATAGGGTTACTACCTATAAAATGGTAATTTAATGGGTGTCCACTCTCACCCACCACTTCCTTGAATGGTGGAGGCACTACTAGAAAAACAGTCTTTTACGACGCGCAAACCATGACACGCGTTGTTTTATGATACGCAATTGTGTGTGCCCTAAAAATAATGCAAGCTCTCCAAAAATTAGAAGGATTTAGGGCACACATTTTGCGCGTCCTAAAATAAGTGTCGCATTGAAGAAAAAAAAACACGGAGGACACATAACATAAAAAGTGTGTCATGTAAGTATGTCGCTTTATAGTTTTTTTAATGAAACGCGGGGTCACTTCTTTTGGGGGAAATGAAATTCTAAAAAGTTTGAAAAGCCCACCATTAATACCATCACATTGAATTATGTCAAGCAAAACAAACAATTCCCTGTATAACATTAACCGCAGAAATTCATTCCATTTATCCATTTCTATCAAGAACAATCAAACCCAAAACCCACTCCATTGAATTTTTGTCAAAACAAAGGAAAGAAAAACAAAATCAAAGGAATATTCATGGCCACATTTGGTCTACTGCCAGCAGTTCTATATGTAAATAGTTATGAAACTACAACCTATTGAAACATCAACAGTGAATTCTCAAATTTTGGCTTCTTTTTATCAAAGAGCATAATTTCAATCTCAAAATATACTTATTTAAAAGTGCACATTAGCAGAGAAATCAGAAAACTCTTATCGTGAATTTATATCCAACAAGCAATTAAAATTACCCTGAAAGCAACCAAGTAAAAGGCCAAAGATTCGGATCAAATAAAGGTTTGCATATCATAATATATCAGAAAAAGATCAACAGAAGAACAAATTGATTCACCTCTTGGAGAATTTGCATGACATTTTTGGTCAGCTATCATTTGGGGAGAGATAAATCCACGACAACGTGTATAGGAGTTCTTGTTTACTATTTTCGATTCCCCTTAATCGACGCCTCATTCAATGGCCTTGTCGAATCTAGGTCTACCGATCCTTCATCCGTCATCGATTACTTTTCAACAGAAGAAGAAAAATGATTTAGTAGATGAGAGAAACGACTGGAAGAAGAAGAACTACAGGGCGTCGCTGCTATGATTGGAGCGGCTCTTGGCGATGAACAGATGCGTGAAGGCGGCAACGATGCTAACTCGATTGTGCGTTGGGTTTCTCGGAGATGTGACAATGATGCTCCGATGGCTGGGGTCTATCGGATGTTCCCTTTCAACCTCAACAATAATGGTGTTAGGATCGATTTCTCAAGTCTTCAAATCATATTTAAAAAGCCGACAATGGATGGAGAAACCCTAAATAGCTTAGCTGAAGTCAATGGTTACCATAATTATAAGATATTATTTGTAGAAACTAATTATCAAATCACCTATTTACCCTTATTTATTTATTTAATTATTTATTTTTATTTTAAATTTTGATTCACTCAAATTTATGCACACAATAACATGATAATTACTTTAAATACCTAAATCTTTCTTTCTCTCTCTCTATACACACACACACACACACACACACACACCCCATGACTCTTACAAATTGAATTGTTAGTATAAATTTACGTTTTCGGGTCATGATTTGACAACTATGCCAACAGTAACAACGATTTTTTGAAATATATATAAAAAGAGAACTCCACGTCACATATATCTTCACTTCCAACCCATTACACTAAATTTCATAACTTGATTTCGTTAAAAGCTTTAATCCAATTAAATGTAGCCTTAAACAAATTACATTGCTCATATTGGTAGTTGCGGATGTAGAAAGTTTGAGTAATGGTGGGATCAAAAGAAATTCCGAACAAATCTAAAATAGTAGTGACACTCATATTTCAAGACAATATACCTAATATAGAAAAAAAAAATTACACTATCAGTTGGAATCGAAGTGATAGCCCAGGACCTCCTAACACCGCATAAGTCCACCACTGCATATTGGTAAAAAGGAAAGTATCCTGTTACTATAGGTAAAAGTTAAAATACAATGCATAGATTGGTAAAAAAAAAAAAAAGGAAAAATATGTTGTTATTTTCTGCAATATAAAATAAATATTAAAAAAAATCAATTATAGATAAAATACAGTGTTATTCAGTTTTAATAAATTAATTCCATCCATTCCATAATTAAAAATATGTAACTATTTGATTCAATAAAAAGCTTACACAAAAATAACCTCAACCAAAATTCATGTATTATCGAGCATTAAAAATCAAGTTACCGGAGCCAAAATAACTTTCACTAACACCATATTAAGCTTAATGAAAGAACAAATATAAGCTTCCATTAATGTTAAATTTGAAATATAAGAATATTGTTAAAAGCAAAGGAAGGTGATAAACATCGGCCAACAAATATATGTGTAAATTATGTTACATGAAATTCAGGTAAAAAAAAAAAAAAAAAAAAAAAAAAAAAAAAAAAAAAAAAAAAAAAAAAAAACTATATATGTCATTAATTAATATTAACAAAAATATGCTTATAATTATTACAAAATATTTAAGCAAAATCTAATCTTCCTTTTCATGATTTTCACTATCTAATGATCTCCTTCGGCCACTTGCATATGAACAAAATCGCCATAATTCTTTCCAATAGCTTAACATGATAAACAATGAAAAGAATGTGGGAAATTAGATAAATAAATTATTTATTCTTTGATTAGGAGGATACTTTGCCACACACACTTCCTAGTTCTTCACCATGCCCCAAAATAAACGATATATATATTTATTATAGAAATTATTAATGTAATTCACATTTAATTATGGTAATATTTCTTATTATTAATATATTTTATAATTAATTATAATAATATATATCATCAATTAATGCTTCTTATATATGTTCTTAGAACTCATATTAAAAAATCCCATTGAATTGTAGTCTTAATCATATAATGAAAGTGAATAATTGACTTCCTAAATTGTACTCTTAATCATACTCCATAATGAAAGTGTATAATTGACTTCCTAAATTGATCATAAAGAGATTAGATTACCTAAAATTTAAGAGACCATCCATAATTCCTATTAACAACCTCAACAAAATAACACTGCCCTATGGCTACGTTGATCTGAAAATCTCAGCAGCGAATAAAAAACACAGGGAATCCCAGCTTGCAGGTCTAAAAGAAGGAAAGAAAACAGCATGTTGCGTCTGTTAAGAAGAAGAAGACAAGCCAAGTTCGGAAACTTGACATGTTTGGTCCCTGATGTTCGGTTAGTTGGCAGCTCTAACCAAGACATGATTTTCCTTAACATAATTGGTTTCTGGAAATTACACAATACCCGTGGACTTATAAATCCTATTTATTTCAAATAAATTGATTTATTATTATTATTATTATTAAACACAAAAATAATTACATAATTAGGTTTTGTTTGCATCAGATATTAAGTTGTGTTCAACCAATTATGGGTTTATGATTTTTGGTTGTATGTTGAACATATTTGAACAGGTACTTGTTGTCATATAAAATATTCAAGAAGTCTACAACTTGAAACTTCAAGAACTTGAACTCGAAACTTCAAGAAACCTAAAAAAGAAACACATGAATACGCACTTATTCTAAAATCATTTCGGGTTTCTAAAATTTTTTGAAATCGGAAACACGTGAACACACACCTTGTCCTGAATTTGATTTTTCAGATTTGTTTTGGGGATTTTGAAATTAAGTTCTTATATAATTAAGCATAGGTTTGTGTTCATCGGATCGGCGGAAAAGAAGAAGACGACAAAGAAAGAGAGCAAAGATAAATCTGACCAGAAAATGCATGTTTGGCTAGAGATAGATGACCAGAAAATTCTTGCTTGGCCAAAAAACAGAAACCGAAAAATCCTACTATAGACAATCTTATTGGTATTTATTTATAACCAATTGAAGAAGATAAATGATAGGTTGAATACCATAAGGAAAATAGTAAGTAAATACGTACAGTTCCAAAAGTTAGTAACAAGTCATTAACCCAATAAATATTATATTTTAACCGGTATAGTTTGATAAAAAGAGTAGGGATAATAGTTAAGAAATATGCCTAAGTTATTATTTTATTTTTATATTTTTCAAGAATGTCTTGTTCATTTCTACGTCACCATAGTTATATGGTATATATGTGTAAAAATACATAAAAAAAATATGTTCAATTTTGATATATCAATAGTTGTATCAAACTAATAGACTGATATAGATTGGAATACTTTTACATAAATAAATATAAAATATGTAATAATAATTGTTATATGTATGTTTGTTAAAGGGTTAATGTTATCTACCCGGTTAAGGTATATATATTCTCTTTTCTTTTTATCCCTCGTCATCTTATTCCTATTGGTATTGGTAGGAGAACATTACCTTCTACCCCAATTATCTAGAGACTAGTCTAGTAAGTTTCTTTCCCTCGAACAACCTTAAAAACATTAAATTTAATAACGTAAGCATAAACTTAACAAGTTTCCCGGTATGCCACATATTTCACCACATATGCAACACATACAAGCAAAGCTCTTGGCTCTAGCATTGATTCACCATCTCTCCTATCAATGGTGGAGCCAGGACCAAAGTGAAGGGGTATTCCAATTTTATTTTTAGGGTAATCCAAATTTTTTTCCAGGGTACATGGCTTTCACCAGTTTCGTTTCGGTTTTAAACCCAAACTTTAATCAAATCCTTAGCTAACCTCAAGTATTGTTATATAAACATAAAGATGAAGTATATTTTGATACTTGAATCGATGTGGGATTCAAAGCAGACATCAAATGAAGTATGAGGATAACAGACTTATATAATAGACAAAAATGGTTGAGTTTACATATGTTTGGCGATGTGGGATAGAATAGCTGGAAAAAAAATAGACAAAGGATACGTAAGGAGAAAGAATTAAACCTGAGAACTTTACTTTAACAAACCAACACATTAACCAGTAGCTCTCCTATGTGTTTTGTGTTATAATTGAAGGGATGCGTATATATACATTATATCGAAAAAAATTAAAAGATTCGTAAACAAAAATTACAATACCAAAAAAATTTTGAGGGGTATCCCGGGCTACCCCGGGACCCCTTGGATCCGCCTATTTCTCCTATCATCATATACATATTAACATACATAATAATCATACACATCAACCATTGATACTATAACACCATATCGCTATTAACTCTCAGCCGTCATGCGATTATCGGCTTCTAGCCATACAATATCGATATCAAGGCTAATGCTAATATTGATGATCGCCTTATGAATGCATAGTCATATGTACTCAGGAATAAGATAGACAATCGAACAAATGATCCTACCCGGGAGCAATATATCAAACAAGAACCATGCAATAAGGCTTAGACCATGAGTTCTCAAGCTTTCTAATTTAAACTACGTACAACCCCTAGGGTATCCACTCAATGATCGACTGATACTATCATTACCTTAACCAGTCATGACACCTAACAATATCATACAATAAAAACGCAAGACCCATACCATGATACCAAGCATCCTAAAAATACATACATAACAAGAATTATCTTGGTCGACTACCATACTTGTACTATAACAATACCTATATACTGCCATACAAATTATATACAATGTCACACCAAGTATAATGAGAAAACTCACCTAAGTTAACATCCAAAACTCAACAACAGCTCTCATTAACACAATCCACTTAATACCAACTTGAAACTAATCATTAGTCTACAATCCAAATACTTCTAGTTTAACCAAAAGTCAAACTGGTCAAAAAGTCAATGGCTGGCTACACCACTAACCAATACTGTGTTACGCTGCTAACCGCTAGAAGCCAAAATTGTCAGGTTTGTCTTAATCTCGCACCGCGAGTTCCCCATTCCATCATGTCACGAATCATTGACTAACAACCTACCTTATTATGGACTTAATCCTTAAAGATAGGAGTTCCAAATCTCAAATTTGAACTCCATAACAACGTAATGGATAATGTTTCCATCTTTATCCATCGTAATAGCTTAATCACTTAAGATCTTAAACCCGAGGTCCATTAATCTCTCAAAAGGGGCATAAATTATGAATGGACTCAAGAGAATTCATACATGATCCTTTTTCTACAACATAGAAGGTCCAGAAGCTTAATAACAAGAAAAATGAGTTATGGAGTTCTTCAAACTCTAAGAGCATCAAGTTTAAGGGACCAAAATGACACTAAAATCATCCATAATATGGATCTAGAGAGATAAGAGTACAAATGTTGACACTTTATAATTTCATAGGTCCAAGAGATAGAAAGTGTCAGATCCCCAGTCGTCAGCGAAAACGTTGAGGTACGTGATCTATATCACTAATTATAGTTATGGAACATACATTGAACAATACAAAGATATAAGCTTCTATTATTACCAAAATAGAAATCACATTGTCGATGACTATTTCTAAATCACGACAAGTGCCTAATAATTCGGAGTTTACAAAGGTATATTAAAATAACGAAAAGTATTATATGCAAACTCTTCCGACCTGCTACTAAACCTAAGAATACATGCAATACGATACATCAAGAAAATCTTGTTAGTGAGTTCTACAGGTTTAAGACAATGAACCTTTATAATCAAAAGTATTTTTATAAAAGTTTATCTGGTTGACTAGTTCTTATAGAAATGTACTTTTCAAAAAAAATGGTATAAAACAAAATGAGTTTTAAAAAGGTTCTTGGATTCATATATTAATACTGCTTATTCAAATCCCAAAGTACAGTACTTAACAAATATATAAATAATTCAAACTTATATCAAATTTTACTGCTTCTATGGCCAAAATGTATTTTATATAAAGATTTTGAATATCAAGTTATATAAAATAAGGTCATGTCACACCTTCTTAAAATATATAAATAACCAACTTAACTCTTATAGCTTTATACAAACGATTGTATTGTTTATATGTACAAATCATAAATTTTGAGTTTATAAACTTTTTATGGTCGTGTCGTAATGATTATTAAGTATTTTCTTACTTAATTTGGAAGCCGACACATAATTAGTAGGGAAAAATCATCTCACATAAATGTTGTATCTTCGTGCCGCAATGAACTTTTCAGCATTATCTTAATGAATTCAGAAACCAGTACTTATCATTTGAGTCACAACTTTCCTACTGCGTACTGTCTCTTTCAACTTGTATATGTGAACAAAAACCGTATATAAATCATATTTCAATTCTATACGGCAATGGAACAAATTTGAGGTTTATAATGAGCTCATAAATAAACCATGACACGAGACCTCTACACCAACACTATGAAGGGGCGTGTTGAAAGTCCAAACCAATGTCTTATCAATGTTGTGGATTACTTAGTGTAAGAATGCTAAGACATGATTTCGACTAGTCATACAATGGTTATAGCCAACAACCGTTGACAGGATGTCTACCCGTATAAGTCTATACAATCGATCTTATATCTGTCGTTTCTCATTCCATATGGATTAACGGTTATATCATAGAGGGTATTGACTAAGACATGCAGTCGTATTGTAGTTAAAAACATAGCCCATATAGCCAAGGGAATGAACCTAACTCATATGGCTTTAGAAACAAACATAGCTCATATAGGAAACCTATATTTGATGGATCCTAACAATGTATTTAGGCATCCTAGTCCTAAAATTTTTGTTATAAGTTTATTAAACACTTATAATTCTGGTTGTTTAGGAATAATTATTGATTGAAGTATTTTAGTATTTTGTATTCACAAGACTTAACATATTTCCAAATTTTATTGTTATTCGTGATAAAATTTGGGCAACACAACAACTACTTTCATTACATTTTCCAGGTTTTAACCAACATGAAACAAACAATTTCCATACAACCAATAATTTACATAAGCAATATGATACATAATTTCATAATAAAACGATTCTTAAATTTTAAAATCAATTATGCTATCATATGTAACAAAATTTGTAATTTAGTAAAAATGATTTATATATTTATAATATTTAAAAAAGTATAACAAGTCGTTTTTAAGTTCATTTTTACATAACTTCATAAAATATATAAATAAAGAGTTGATTTTTGATATTTTCAACAAATTATTATATAGTCGCTCAAACTTGTTTTTTAATTGATTTAGGCAATGTACTTTTATATTGTACATTTTTCATGTTGAATAACATTTTAGTTTCATATTATACGTCTTTATACATTCCTAACATGTTCATGCATGAATATATAACCAAGTTCAAAGTTTTATAATTTATCAATAATATTTGTACCATTATACAACTTAGTTATAATCTTTTGATTTTCCTCAACATATATAAACATATTTCACAAAAAAGTATAGGTATGTCTTATTTTAGCATTCTACTTACACTTGTATGATTTATTGGTGATCTATAGCATGTTATGTTGCTATTTCACAAGTTTTTAGACAATAACCAAGTATGATGCCTTTTTGTGTATAAAAGCTTTTAAATCACCAAAAGTCCAATAATAAGACATGTATTCTCCCTCAAACGTGAAAACCATAAAATATGGGTCGTAGAAACTCACCTTAGTTGTGTAAAATTCATTTGTTTTGACAATCAAGAGCCAATTCGCATTTTTCTCATTTTTCAAGTCTTATAGACATGATGAAAAGTCCAATAATACAACATCTACAAGTACTTCTCGAGAAACACTCCCACCTCCTTCTATTATGGAGGAACCTAGTAGAAGTACAAAAATATAATAGAGACAAGTTTTAAAGACGATTTCTATTCTTATACGGTTGAAGGGACACAAGAAAAGTGACAAGTGAGGTCAGTTTTGCCATTAACTTGGATGATGACCCTAAGACCTTTTCTGAATCCATGTCGTCTAGAGATTCTCCTTTGTGGAAGGAAGCGATAACTGAAGAAATGGATTGAATCATGGGTAATGGAACTTGGGAGTTAGCTAACCTACCCAAGGGGAGGACACCCATAGGATCCAAATGTATATTAAAAAAAATGTCATCCAGAGTGATCTATATCCACTATAAAGAAAGATTAGATGGTAAAGGCTTCAGGCATCAAGAAAGGATTAATTATTTTGATACCTATGCCCCAATTGCTAGGATTAGTTTGATAAAAATTCTCATATCAATGTCATCAATGAAACGACTATACATTCATCAAATAGATGTGAAGACAACCATTCCAAATGGTTATCTCAAGGAGGAGACTTACTTGGAGCAAACTGAAGGTTTCATGATATTAGGATAGGAAAATAAAGTGTGTAGACTTACTGAATCCTTATACAGATTGAAACAAGCTCCCAAACAGTGGCATGAGAGATTTGACACCAATGTGGATGCTTTCAGATTTCAACACAATAGTGCTGATAGGTGTATTTATTCCACATGCACATCCAAATACCTAGTTGTTATATTTCTTTATGTTGATGATATGTTGATCATTAGCACTCACCTAGAAGGTATTCTTGAGACGAAGAAATACTTATTGTCTAAATTTAAGATGAAAGATCTTGGAGAAGTGGGTAGAGTACTTATATACATAAAAAGGACAAGTACTTTTGAGTTGACGTATTCGACATCTAAAAAAATACTAGAAGGTTATTCTGATGATAGCTGGATAAATCACACCAGTGATTCAAAATCCACAAGTGGTTGGATTTATACTCTAGCCGGTGTTGCTATTTCTTCGAAGGGCAAGAAACAGACATGCATAGCTCATTTAACGATTGAAGCGGAGCTAATTGCTTTTGCAACAGTGAGCAAAGAGGCAGAGTAGATTTGAGATCTACTTACGGATATCCATCAGTGGGATATTCCATTTCCTTTAATACCCATGTACTATAACAGTGATGCCACACTATCTAAAATATATAATGAGGTATATAATAGGAAATCGATACATGTAGATATGCAACACAGTTTTGTGAGACAACTAATTGAAAGTAGTACCATCAAAGTTGTCTATGTCAAGACATGTAGGAACTTGGCAGATCCGTTTACCAAACCTCTAACGAGAGATTTGGTTACATCTACCACGAGAGTTATGGGTCTAAAACCACAATAAAATCGCTTAGTGATGGAAAACCAAATTGGCATTATTGCTAAGATTTCTCAAGTTTAAAGGGTAACAACAAAGTCACTAATGGTAGAAAGTACTATTATTAATGATAGACCCATGTAAGGTAGGATAATACATTGTTGATGAGAATGACGTTGATTCAAGGCTCTTAACAAAGTTTTAGAAACATCTAAGCTATAAAGATGCTGTAAAACTTTGCATATATGATCTAGAGGTGGTCCTGCATCAAGTGAAGATTAGTGGTTTATCTTCTAAAGGGTCATGAAAAGGATTTATAGTGTATGGCCATATTAGCGGTAAAGGAGAAGACAAATACCGGATGTAATGTGTGGGGGTAAATCGGAGAGGTCACAAGGTTCATGGTTTAAACCTATAATGATACCACTGAATTGGTCTCTTCTTGTTTGTCCTCATTAAACTAGGGTTTAATCTTACAACTGACATAATCTATCTTTGTGAAAAGGAACTTTCCAACTTTGTGGGGGATTGCTAGAAATTATAGATGAAGTATTGAAAGTTGGCAAGTTTCCTCTATCCCACATTAGTGGGGGAAGAAACATTTGGTGGGTTTATAATTTTTTTTCTTGATAGCCTTTCAAAGGTTTTTAGTGGATCAAGGGATGAGCCAAGCCCACACACACACGCGTAGCCTAGCCTAGCACTAGCTGACGCCACGAGTGCGTAAAATGGAAAAATTTAGGCACACTTTGCACTTCGCATGACACATCGGTAGCTAAGATCCGAGAGTGCACGAAATGACATAATTTAGGAGCCATACTGTACACACAAATTTCATAGATCTCTCCCTCTTTTGGCGCCATACAATCATGGGTACTTGTATAACAAAATCTAGTTAGAATACATAGTTTTTCTTGTAGTTTGATTCCTTGTACCTTTAAGAGCTTAGCACCACTAGTATGAATGCCTCAAATGGAATCACAACACACCTTTGGATAAAAAAGATGACTTTTGGGAGAATATGTTACACACAAATTGGCTCATGAAGTCCAAGATCATCTAGTGCACGAATTTGGATGTAAAGGGCTTCTTATATAGTGTGACAACATTAGGGTTACACCATGCAAACCCTAAGGTGCATGATTTTCCATATTCCTTAGGCTCCATGGGTTTTAACCTCCATGGAGTATTCATGGGTTACCACATTGGTTTAGTCCAACATAAAGAATCATGGATTATAAGCCCACTTTATAAGAATGAATGATTTACATAATCAATCCTCATATATTTAACTAGTCTTTTTTTATCACAAAATTAATTCCAAATTAATTCTTGATCAATACCAATTAAATAATATGATTTCATATTAATATATTAAAATTTATATTATATTAATAAATCATAAATAACCTTTTCTCAAAAGTCCATCCTATCAAATTGTTCTGATGATATGCAACCCAAATAGACCATACTACTCTCGGGTCAAGTGCATACCAATAATAATTATGAGTTTAGGCACCTAATCCAACAAGTTTGATGCTATTTGTGTTCATTTAATGCTATAGTTATATGATTAGGTTTTCGAAAAGTGGTTTGGATAATTTTGGATTATTTATATGTTTCAAACATACAAATACTTTTGGTTAAATAAAATGTGGTCTCGAGCACACATACATATACATTTGATAAAAATATATGTTTTATGTATTTTTATAAAAAATTGTACAAAAATGGTCAAAACATGATTTTTATATAAAAGAGTTACGATATTATATAAAAATAGGTTTATTACAAAGAGTGATTCAAAAATGTTTATTTAGGTTTTTATATAAAATAATGAAAAATTTTGTTTATAAAAGGTTTATATAAAAACATAAATTCACATTTTTGTTAAATTGTGTATTATATATGTATATGTCAAAGCGTTTAGCAAAAATTAGTATGAAACAAAGTTTATGCATGAATCGATGAATTGATCACATATTTATATATTAATAACTATATAAATATGTATTTTAGAATTTATCAAATCATTTTATATATATATATATATATATATATATATATATATATATATATATATATATATATATATATATATATATATATATATATATATGAATTTAAAAACATCCTTTCGTGAACAAATGTTACTGAACGTCATTTGAATTAAAGTATAGTAGAAATGAATTATTATGAGTTTGGTTAATAATTTCTTGTTTGGGTCTTATTTGAACTATGTGATTTTGGTGATTTAGCATTAGTTGAAGTATGCATTTATTTGTTGAACTACGTTATCATGGTTTTCGGTTAATTACTACCTTTTTCATATCTTTGTATTTTGAACTATGTGATTTGGTTGATATTGCCTTTGTTGAAATATGGAACTATCCAAAACACAACCTTTATGCTGCCCAAATTTTCTTAGAAAATCATTTTATGGCCTAAAAACTCGAAGTATAGAAATCTTAATAACTTAAGTTTTAAAGCTTGATATTCTTTCGTAAATGTTTTGAATGAATTAATTAATAAAACTATCATAGTAGTTTGCGACTAAAACATGTGCACAAAATCATAAGCTTGATATCCTTTCTTGAATGTTTTTAATGGAATAGTCAATAAAACTATCATAGTAGTTTGCCACTAAAGCGTGTGCACAAAATCTCTAAGCTTTATATCCTTTCTTAAATATTTTGAATGGATAGTCGATAAAACTATCATAGTAGTTTGCTACTAAAGTATGTGCACAAAATCCTAGACTTGATAAAATGAGACTTCTATGTGAAAAATACTTCACGCACTAAGAACACCAACTTAGTAGCAGACCTTTTTGCTATAAGTATTAATCCGAGGAGGAATGTGGAACTTCGGTATATATCTACAAGTAAGAAGTATTGTTAAGTATTATAATGAAGGTCTACTTGCGGGAGCAGTGTAAGCAAGGATGTGTCGCTTGAGTTGCTGGATTTCAGAATGGCTATATGCCAAATGATCCCGCCCTCCGACTTGTTGGGTTATGAGCAAAACAACATTGATGTGGTGTTCATGCAAACCCTGATTGCTTGGATCTAGTTTTTCTAATTGCACATGCATAATTGTCCAAGACTTGCAAAACCCTAATCTAGCATACAACAAAACAATTTGAACATATAATGAACTAATTAGAAGGTTACCTTGATTGTTGGTTGAAGATCTTCAAGCTTTGAGAACTTTAGCACCCCAAATGTTGTGCCTCTAATGAATCACAAACACCAAAGCAATTGGATGAAGCAAGAGAGAGAGGGGAGAGACAATTTTCGGCTCCAAGGAATCCTCTAGGGTTGTCTAGCCGAAAATGTGAAGCCTTGGGATCTTTATATAGGTGAGTTGTTAGGGTTTTAGTCAAAACCCTAATTGAATTGCTTAGCCTCCAAGCAGTCTAAAGACCCTTCTAGAATTAGGCCTTGGACAAATTCAAGGTGGGCTTCCCTCCTTGATTTCATCCACCCCTCTTCCTTAAGGATCCATAGCCCAAAATCTAGTTATCCTATAACTGCAATTCCAATCCTCTTAATTCAATTAACCTCTTTTGACCACATAATTAAGTCTTTGACCAATGTTAATTAAATTATATTTTTTTCTCCTTTAATATATTATTCTTATAATATATTAATAAACCATAATAACCTATTTCTCTATTATTCATCCAGTCAAGTTGCTTCGGTGAAGGCAACCCAAAAGGACCATGCTACAACCGGGTCAAGTACATACCAAATATAGTTATGTACTTAGAAACTAATCCAACAGTCTACCACTTTGATAAGTCTAATAACTATAAATGCAAGTATGATTTCATGATCCGATTAACAATCGCAGCTCTCAAAGTCGTTCTCAACTCTGATCTTATCAGTAACTTGTCCTTTAGATAAGGGATCGTATAATCCTCTGTTCTTAAGATATCATACGGACAATTACATGGAACTTATTATCCAACAGTTTGTTTCTCGATCTATGGTCTGTCTGAAATAGAACTTAGTTGAACACATCAACTTAGTCCTTACCGGGCCCGACACATAAGTCAAACCAAATCATCGAGGGGCCCAAGATATCACTTTTACCCTCTTAGGATAAAAGGAACAGATAAAATTTGACTCATATGCATTTATCGTTTACTCATCAAATCATACACAACAATGCGTTTTATAACATCAAGTTACTGATGTGTTTACGCATTATCAATGCACAACCAACTCGCAAACAATAAACCATATATCTAGGTTTTAAGAATATATGATATTATCGTTTCACAATCACTCGAGATTAATTCCATGAAGTGATTCACGTGCGCGTGGGTTTATTCCAATGCTCAAATCTTATTCATAAGCACTCCTGAACATCGTAGCAAATTTTTTCTATGTCTAAAAGACTTTGGATAGTCTACACACCAATTCATGACCGTCTTCATTCATACCTACTTCCAAAGTATGATCGACTATGGACTGTTTAAGTAATCCTATTATTTGGGAAGTCAAAACATGCAAAGTGAAACAATAACAAATCATTAACACAAGACAGTAAATTTACTTATAAATAAAACACCTTCAGCCCGATGCTCCTAGCATGCTACAAGTGCTTAATCCTACTCAGTCCCTTCATAAGGGGATCTACTGGGTTATCTTCTGACGATACCTTCTTCACTACGAGGAGTCCCTCTTCTACCCGATGTCTACTAAAGTGATATTTCCTGTCGATATGTTTGGATCTGCCATGATCCCTCAGTTCCTTAGTCAAGGCAACAACACCTTTGTTATCGCAGAAAACCTCCATATGCTCCTTTATGGTTGTCACAACTCCAAGGTCCCCGATGAAGTTACTCAACCATCTTTCCTCCTTTAACGCTCGCTGCAATGTACTCTGATTTGCACGTTGAATCAGTTACGGTCTCCTGCTTGGAACTCTTCCAAGTCACTGCTCCTCCATTAAGGGTAAAGACCTAGCCCGACTGAGACCGAAAGTTGTCTCTGTCAGTTTGAAAACTGGCATCACTATACCCTCGCACCCTTAAGTCATAACTCCTACCGAGGATAAGAAACCATTCCTTAGTCCTCCGAAGGTACTTATGAATATTCTTGACTGTGGTCCAATGTGCTCTGCCAGGGTTCTCTTTATATCTGTTGACCATGCTCAAAGCAAAGACCACATCAGGGCGAGTACAAGTCATAGCATACATGATAGAGCAAATTGTGGAAGCATAAGGTACTCGACTCATTTCTGCTATCTCAGCCCTGGTACTCGGGCTTTGAGTCTTACTCAACTTGGCAATGCTTTGGATTAGTAACTCCCTTTTCTTGGAATTCTCCATACTAAATCGTTTTAGTACTTTATCCAAGTAAGTACTTTGACTAAGTCCTATTAGTCTTTTACTCCTGTTTCCCACTATCCTTATTCCCAGAATATATGTAGCTTCCCCGAGGTCCTTCATAGCGAAACATTTCCCAAACCAGTACTTAACCTCCTGTAAAGTTGGGATGTCGTTTCCTATGAGTAGTATGTCGTCAACATACAAAATGATAAAGCTAATTATACTCCCAATGGCCTTGACATACACATAGGACTCATCCTTGCTTCTTGAAAATCTGAACTCTTTGACTTTCTCATTGAAACAAAGATTCCATCTACAAGATGCTTGTTTCAGTCCATAAATGGACTTCTCAAGCTTACACACTCTATTAAGGTGCTTTGCATCGACAAAACCCTCTGACTGACTCCTGTAAACATCATCAACCAACTTCCTAGTAAGGAAAGTGGTTTTGAAGTCCATCTGCCATATCTCATGTGACATCCCCAATTTCACGGCCATAAAAGACCGATTTGTTTATGCTTTATTTTTTTAAAATCAGAGTAATCGTTTAAAGAAAACCGTTGCGAAATTTGTTCCCAAAAAAAAATATGATAACCATTTATTAAAACATTTCTCAAAGAGAATGTATTTTCATTAAATAATAAAACCTCGGGATGTCATGTTCGATACAGACCAAAAGCATAAACAATATAAAATAAACCTTACAACAGTTATTTATAACTACTGATCTATAATACAAAATCTCTCGTCAAGTCCATCAACTTGTACTTTTTTGTCATTACCTGTAATGCAAAGAAAACTGAGTGGGTCAGGCTTGGGAGCCTGGTGAGCATATAGGGTTTTCAACCCACAATAATTAATTTAATTTCATCAACCAATAATAACCCCATTACCCATTCCCGTTATTCTCACCTTACGTCCCTAAGACAACTAACATAAGGGACCTAGTCTAAGAATATTTCATCGAGGCGACAACACATGCTTCGGGGGTTCCTCAGCAATATAAGTCAAATAAGGAAAACATGAGGGGGATGGAATACAGTGAATAAACACCCAAGTTCATTAACACCTACCAGTTATGACCCTGCTAGCGTTCCACTGGATTGTCTAGAAAAGTCTGTGGTCGTCATCTAAATTCCGCTAGATGACTGGATTACAATGACATCGAGACCTCTCATCTGTTTATTACACACCAACTATCTACCCATGTTCTACCCAACATATTAGTAGATAAAAAAATATACATTTTTATACATAGTTTAAAAACCTGTATAGCATGCTTTAATCATTACATATTCCACATAACAGATGAGGCACACACACATAACATTTATTTCATAGAGAATAAATCAGATCTATGAGATAGAAGAGAGTGAATATACATTCACACATATAACAACAAAATATATACACATAGCACATATTTTATATATAAAATACTTCATAATTATGTGTTAGAAGAAAGTAATCACACACTCACTTAATTAGAAGATGATCGGACAACACTACGGCTTATAGAAGTAGTATTCTTCGGCAGATCTGGAAGATCTTCACAAAAACCGGACTCCTCGTAGGCAGAGCTTCGGCTCGGGAATTTCACTTCTAGGGATCTTCGGGGCCTCGGGACTTGCTTCGGGGCTCGGGAATGATACCGGGGCTTCGGGATAATTCTTGCATGAAAAACGATGCAAAAACGAGAGAGAAAGAAGAGAAATGAGCAAATGAATTGACTGCACTCGACTCCCTTTTATAGGGTCTGGATTTGCGATTTACGCTGGGCGTAATGTGGATCAGCTCACTGACTCCCCCCTTGGATAATATCGAAAATTTATATTTAAATTTAGTATCGAAAATAATTAATAAACTTCAAAAATTCATATCTTCTTCATACGAACTCCGTTTTCGACGTTCTTTATATCCCCGCATAGGTGAGACTACGATCTACAACTTTTGTTTAGACTCCGTCGGCTATTTTTGAATTTATTTTTATTATTTATTTTTAGTAGGCCGGGACAGGAAAACTCCGTTATAAATTCATAACTTCTTCATCTGACGTTCGTTTTCGCCTATCTTTCTATCGTTTCACTAAAATTAACGAGATCTTTAATTCTCATTTAGATTGTTTCGGCTATAAACCGTTCGGTCTCAAATCGAGTATTCGGGCTGCATACTGCTATGTCGAAACTAAGAAAAATCATAACTTCCTCATACGAAGTCAGATTTGGACGTTCTTTTTATGCACGCTCATGGTTTAACGTATTCTACGACTTTCATTTAGATTGCTAAGGCTAAATATCTCTCTAATGTAAATTCACTTTTTACGCCGCGCTGTGTCGTGTCGGTTCTGTTGCGAAACTTCGACAGGTCATAACTTCTTCGTTATAACTCAGATTTCAGCGTTCTTTATATGTACGGAATCATTGTAACATATACTAAAACTTAGTTAAGATTCTTCATTCTAAATAATCTTCTATCGAAAAGTCATTTTTTAATGCTTATCGTATCTAAATTGACTAGCCCTTATCTACGGGCGTTACAATTATCTCCCCCTTAGGATGATTACGTCCCGGAATCATCAACGAAATAGGGCTTACAATATGATTCCACACGTTATTTCTTTATCCTAGGTAATAACCGTAAGTTCTATATTTCCTCGAAAGAGTATCTAACTCTTGGACTTCTCGATAGCAGGTAGTGCTCAATCCTGCATCTGCTCTTCGTACTATGTTGTACTTTCAATTGTAACCTTCGAGTTTACAAAATAAATCCTTACTGTGACTCCTTCTTCTTCTTAGGATAAGTACTTTCCTTTATCTATTGTAATAGACCAATGGGTCATGTTCTAATGACCTCTCATCGTATGATGTAACGCTTAGACTCAAATCTCTTAGAGTCAAATTCCAGAATGGATTATACCTTCCTTCATATTCTAATGTGATATAATCACATTTTAGCATGTAGCATTTCTAGCTACTAACTTTTTTAACAACGAGCGCGATGCTATTGATTGCATTTATTTCAATATTCTGGCTTAAGTCAAATGCTACCTCAAACTCGGTTCTTGGAACCAAGTAGCAAACTCATTGCAGTCGGACTCAATTTGTCATGACCGCTAGGGTTAGAATAAAAACCCTCTTACTAGTCATTACCGAAACAGTGGTAATGACATACATGAATAAAACGGAATCAATTACTAGTTTCTTGGTAACCTTGCGACTTTCCTTGATCCAAGCGTGAGTCATGTGCTTCCAGTAGTATAGATCTCTACTACTATTCACACTACTCATACTCGTACCAAGTATTGTCACATAGTCCCCAAGTCCTAAAATCACAAAGCAACTTAACACATACGAATGTGTCCAAATAATCATAAAAATTTTCCTAGACTCTATTGGGACTTCTTCTATGCATATCTTCAATCATTAATTCTACTTCAACCTGGTTGGTGATGGAAATTCCAGACGATGGGACAACTTCAAGAATTACACCAACCGTTTCATCATCCTGCCAACCGCAGGTGTACTTCAAACGTACCGTACTCCTCTTAACGTTCCGTTATTTTATCAGACATAATCTAAAGGCAGGATACCACTCTTACGATATCCTTCGATAGGTGTCATCTAACACATCAGATAACAAAACCAGAGTTTATATTAATTCTTGAAACTATTACACAAAAGTTCAAGTTCACCCTATATTATGCCCCTAATAGGCTACACTTCCTGATACTAGCTATACCTTGATACGAAGTCTTCATCCATGATTCCTCGCTTTATCTTCTGCTTCGTCAAGGATCATTTAAAATGCTTCTGCCTTTGGCTGTGGCAATGCATTTGGTTTTGCTCCCTCATTCTTCTTCAGGCAGTCCCTAGATAAATGCCCTTCTCCTCAGCATTCATAACACACCCTCTTTTTGGATACACACTTGTTGGCATAATGCCTTGTCTTTCCACACTTGTAGCAAGTCACCTCTTCGTCGCATCTCTCAAAATGTTTCAGTGGAATATTTGGCTTTGTAGCTTCTTCCCTCTTTGGGCAGTCCTGTTTGAAGTGCCCTTCCTCATTACATCCGTAACATACCTTTTCATTGAATATACATTCATTGGCATAATGTCCATGATTTCCACACTTAAAACATGTCACTGCCTCACCACTTTTTCTCGAGTTTTTCTTTTTGCATTTCCCGCACCATTTTACTTCATCTCCTCTTTTTCTAGACTTCGAGAACATGTTGCTCTTGTCAGACTTTGAAGACCCCTCAAATTTCCTCTTCTTGCCAACTTCAACCTGGTTGGCGATACAACCATTGATCACTTCTTCGACTGACTTAGCAACCCTGATAGTTGTCTCAAGAGTAGGTTCCTGGCGTACTGGCACAATATGTTCATCCTTACTTTGTTGAAGTAAACGCCTTGTTTCCTCCATCTGATGATCCAACATCATTCGCACCATTGCGTATACTCCCGCCATCGTGATTGGCTCAGGTGTAGCTGATAGCTCTGGTGCACTCCCAATTACGTGTGGCTCAGGCTGCGATTTATCGTTTCCCAATCCATTTTGTGTGTTTTCCATTTCGATCTATACACCAAATTAGGTGACTTTAGATCTATATTTCAATAGACGTTCAAATCATCCTTTTCACTCCGAAACGTTTACATGCTAGTTCTAACACCGTATTCGTACGCTTAGAATCCTAAACACATAAGGTTTCCAGATCCAGTCGGCAACAGAACATAGATCCGAACAAACAATATCATATATGGCAAACATATAGCATTTAGCACGTAAAAGCATTTTAGGCAACTTTCCTATAGCATACTAGTGCTCATGTCAATTTACGTGTACCGCCTAAAATATAAAAGACACACTCCACTCACAATCATCGCTTAGCATCCTAAGTTTAAGTCTAGAAATTTCCTACAAATTCCTAGTTCGGTTAAACTAATGCTCTGATACCAACTGTGACATCCCCAATTTCACGGCCAGAAAAGACCGATTTGTTTATGCTTTATTTTTTTTTTTAAATCAGAGTAATCATTTAAAGAAAACCGTTGCGAAATTTGTTCCCAAAAACAAAAATATGATAACCATTTATTAAAACATTTCTCAAAGAGAATGTATTTTCATTAAATAATAAAACCTCGGGATGTCATGTTCGATACAGACCAAAAGCATAAACAATATAAAATAAACCTTACAACAGTTATTTATAACTACTGATCTATAATTCAAAATCTCTCGTCAAGTCCACCAACTTGTACTTTTGTGTCATTACCTGTAATGCAAAGAAAACTTAGTGGGTCAGGCTTGGGAGCCTGGTGATCATATAGGGTTTTCAACCCACAATAATTAATTTAATTTCAGCAACCAATAATAACCCAATTACCCATTCCCGTTATTTTCACCTTACGTCCCTAAGACAACTAACACAAAGGACTTAGTCTAAGAATATTTTATCAGGGCGACAACACATGCTTCGGGGGTTCCTCAGCAATATAAGTCAAATAAGGCAACCATGAGGGGGATGGAATACAGTGAATGAACACCCAAGTTCATTAACACCTACAGGTTATGAGCCTGCTAGCGTTCCACTGGACTGTCTAGAAAAGTCTGTGGTCGTCATCTAAATTCCACTAGATGACTAGATTACAGTGACATCGAGGCCGCTCATCTGTTTATTACACACCAACTATCTACCCATGTTCTACCCAACATATTAGTAGATAAGAAAATATACATTTTTATACATAGTTTAAAAACCTGTATAGCATGCTTTAATCATTACATATTCCACATAACAGATGAGACACACACACATAACACGTATTTCATAGATAATAAAACAGATTTATGAGATAGAAGAGAGTCAATATACATTCACACATATAACAACAAAATATATACACATAGCACGTATTTTATATATAAAATACTTCATAATTATGTGTTAGAAGAAAGTAACCACACACTCACTTGATTAGAAGATGATCGGACAGCACTACGGCTTATAGAAGTAGTATTCTTCGGCAGATCTGGAAGATCTTCACAAAAACCGGACTCCTCGTGGGCAGAGCTTCGACTCGGGAATTTCACTTCTCGGGATCTTCGGGGCCTCGGGACTTGCTTCGGGGCTCGGGAATGATATCGGGGCTTTGGGATAATTCTTGCACGAAAAACGATGCAAAAACACGAGAGAAAGAAGAGAAATGAGCAAATGAATCTGCTGCACTCGACTCCCTTTTATAGGGTCTGGATTTGCGATTTACGCTGGGTGTAATCTTACATTACGCTGGGCGTAATGTGGATCAGCTCGCTGACTCCCCCTTGGATAATATCGAAAATTTATATTTAAATTTAATATCGAAAATATTTAATAAACTTCAAAAATTCATATCTTCTTCATACGAACTCCGTTTTCGATGTTATTTATATCCCCGCGTAGGTGAGACTACGCTCTACAACTTTTGTTTAGACTCCGTCGGCTAATTTTGAATTTATTTTTATTATTTATTTTTAGTAGGCCGGGACAGGAAAACTCCGTTATAAATTCATAACTTCTTCATCTGACGTCCGTTTTCACCTATCTTTTTATCGTTTCACTACAATTAACGAGATCTTCGATTCTCGTTTAGATTGTTTTGGCTATAAACCGCTCGTTCTCAAATCGAGTATTCGGGCTGCATACTGCTAAGTCGAAACTTATAAAAATCATAACTTCCTCATACGAAGTCATATTTGGACGTTCTTTTTATGCACGCTCACGGTTTAACGTATTCTACGACTTTCATTTAGATTGCTAAGGCTAAATATCGCTCTAACGTAATTTCACTTTTTACGTCGCGTTGTGTCGTGCCGGTTCTGTTGCGAAACTTCGACAGGTCATAACTTCTTCGTTATAACTCAGATTTCGGCGTTCTTTATATGTACGGAATCCTTGTAACATATACTACAACTTAGTTAAGATTATTCATTCTAAATAATCTTCTATCAAAAAATGTTTTTTAATGCTTATCGTCTCTAAATTGACTAGCCTTGATCTACGGGCGTTACATCTCATAATCATGAAATGCAGCTGATAGAACTTAGTTCAATCAGGATCGTTAGATTCTATGCATGTAAACAATTAAGAACGTAAATGTAAACACGAATATGACTTTGAATATTTCGTATGATTAATGCTTCAACACCTCAGAAGAGCTCGACTAAGATGATGACGAAATGTGATGTACCACCGAAGCATGTACGTGAAGTTCTTCTTGTCTCCTTCGGAGTTCTAATTGCACCGATGAGTGATGTTGATTATGTGCTCCAAGCAGTCCGTCGAAAATAAATGTTTATCTACAAGGGCGAACAAAAATTTATGACATTCGCCTTTAGTAAACATCATAGTAAGATGTTTTGAATCAATTTGGCCCAACTTCATTTTATTTATATCTCCTGGTATTGGTGTGGTCTTGACAGTTAACTTCTTCTTCATCGCCTTTGATATCTCCTGATCCATGCCTGCAACCTCATGAACATATGAAGCTAACATCCTCTTCAAATGCTCCAGAATTAGCTCATATTCCTCTGAGTTGGTGAGCAGAATGTTGAACAAAAGAATCCAACATGGGGATTAAGATTAGGAAGATCTGCTATAGAGATTATTGACATAGAATTTGCAGACCCTCGAGTGATTTTGAAATTTATATTCACAAACTTTCCAGTAGGTGTCGGTTTCAATACCTTGACAGTTATGATTTTCTATGCGCTCCATGTCAGGTACTGAGGTTGCCCATAACTCAAATAAAAATCGATGAGCCCTCGGTCAACCTTCGGATGAGGGAAAGGAACCTCAGCAGTCCAATCAAGACAATGAAACGTAAATGCTTTTCTTGTGATCGGCATATCGAACTGCGAGTCCTTAGTATTATCACAATCAAATGAAGCAACAGGTTCCAACCAATAAAGGCTTGAAAACTCTATCGATTGATGGATTAATGTCTCTTTCGTCCACAGGGGAAAGAAGGCCTTTTTGCAGTTTAAGGCTTCTTCTTCTTCTTTTTTTCTCCTCTCCCTCTCCTCTGCTTCCTTCGCAATTTTCAAATTTTCATCTAACTCTCTATTTCTTTTCTTTCGTTTGAGAACATCAGCAATCGTTTCTTCAATTTCATCATCACTATTATCTTTAACAATGTTAAGCTTTTCCTGAGAACCAGAACCTGAAGCTACATTATCCTTCAGTTCGGTTTTAACATGAACACCCTCTCCCCCTTGTTTCGGAACAACAAACTTCTCCGAAACACCCTTCATTTCATGTAACAATGCAAGGGATGGAAGCAGTTTAGTTGTGAGATGGTTCCGAATGGTCAATGTCAGTATCAGATCATGAGCACCAAGGATGTTGGTGAGCATATCCTTTATGTCCCCTACACAACTTCTAAATACAGCTCTCTCGGTCTTCAATAAAGCAATCTCCTTCTCGGCTTGAGCAAGTTGAACTTTCTGAACTTCGATGGTAGAGGCTTGGCGAGCAATTTCTTCTTTCAAAGCACTCTCTTTTGCAATATCGGCATGAAGTGAGTCCAGCCGAGAGGAAACTGAATCGATAAGAGAGGTATTTTCAGCTTGGATGGAGGAACGAACAACTTCAAATTTCGTTTGTTCTTCTTGTAGTGACTTGGAAAGAGAATCCACTAAGGCTTGTACCATGGCTGCATTGGTATCGGCATGCCCTTTAAGAGAATCCAAGAAGATCTATGGTATTAACAATATCAGCAACATCGGCAGAGGCCTTCCTACAAGTAGAAGTGGACTCATCAACTGCCTTAGTAGATTTTTCAATTGAGTCGGTGAATTGCCCAATGGCAGTCTCCACAAAAGCCTTCAGCACCACACCACTATAAGCCTTGTTATCAGCAATTAATTTGTCTAACTTCTCATTAATACTCTCCAAGTGCTGGCTAGTGATTGGAGCCTCATCATCATCATCAGTTGGAAGTCTGTAAGGACTGAAGTATGTGGAGTCATACTCATCATTAGTACCACCGAGAGTGGCACCAGAATCGGTTGAGGGTGTAGGAGAAAGAGGTTTAGAAATCACTGGAGGTTCGGTTTCAGTAGGTGCCCCCGTATCAGATACATTGACCCTTACTGTCGGTTCAGGAATAGTAGTGGTGGTGGATTGGGAAATTATAGGAGTAGGTAAGGTGGTTGTAGGAATAGAAATGGAAGAAACTGGTGGTGGTGGTCGAAAATAGGTTGTTGGTTGTGATGTAGTAAAAACCGAAACTGGAACTTTCGGTTTCGGTGATGGAGGTGGGGTTGGAAGTTTGTGAGAAAGAGATTCGGTTGGAGTGGGAGATCTTGGTGGAGTATTACCTCTTGGTGACTCTTGATGAATTTATTCTTCTTTATCATCGTATTGATTGTCAGATCTAGGAGGAGTTGGAGTCTTTGATCTTTTTGCCATCTTTTTAATTTTATTTGGCTTAGAAGAAGCCCCTCTCTCATACTTTCGCTTCTTCGATTTAGAACGCTTAGATGGCTCCTCCTCTGTTGTCTCCTTCTTGAGGGTAACTCTTTTTCCTCGGTTGTTGGGCTTGTCTACTACATCCAAGGCAACCTGTTGCTTTGGAGATAGGACTCTCGACTCCTTTGGAGGAAGTTTACAATAATCCGCCAGCACTTGACTTTCGGCGGTGACACTACGAGACATGGACTCTTGAATAGAGCGATAGTGTGGAAACTTCGTTGGATCAGAGAGAATGATCTTCTTGGTGTGAAACGTTGCAATAGACGCGATTAGGGCATCTTTCATCATCGTAATTTCCAAAGTGTCGATATCCCTCCTTGTGATAAGGTTCCAGAACCTTCCATATGAAATTTTTGAATATCGAGTAGTTGTATTGAGGCTTTGCACAACTTGAGACCAGATAAGGGGCCCATAATCAAGGTTTAGACCGTTGTAAATACCATAGAGAGTGGTCAGAAAATCCTTGCTAGTACCATCAGATCCAGCACTCCATTCCGCCAAACTCTTGATGAGAAGAGTAAGTAATCCGTTCCATTGACACGGTAGACATGATTTCTTGACCTTTGTTATTGTGGTCAGCACATCTGTATATCCCATTACATAAAGCATCGAGAATAACTGTGCAATAGTGATGAAGTCGGGTGAGATGACGGAGGAATCCACAGCAAGATGCAGTAAAGAACAAAACCTCCCTTTGGAAATAGAGGCCTTTTTGGAGTGGATTTTAAAGTAGATGCGTTCTTTGTTCTTGTCATATGTGGTAGAAGAGTAGACTTGGGACAAGAGAGACACTGGAACAGCTTCAACCTGGGTTAGGGTTAGAACCAATGGAGAATACTTCAAACACTCAACAACGTGTAACATATATGAATCATACATGAACAGATTGAGATCGATGATCATGTTCTGATTTTTCTTAATGGAAAGAAATGTGGATGAAGCAGTCTGATCATGAGCGGATGAAGAAGTCGCCATTGTTGATCGAAGAAGGAAGATGAACAGTTTAATTTGCCTTTATAGTTGAGAAACTTTGTTGCTGGTAGAAGACAAATAATCGTCGAAACCCTTTATATACCATTGCTAGGAGAGAGAAAAATCATGATGATAATAACGTGATCACTAAAACGGCACCAGGTCGATCCTAAACTCGACCTGCCTTTCCGGAGGTATCCCTGGTAACTCCTCCGGGAATACATCTGCGAAATCCCTGACCACCGGTACGTCGGAAACCGAAATCTAGTCCCTGGCTCGCGTATCTATCACATATGCTAGATAACCTGTACACCCATGCTGAAGGTACTGTCGTGCCCTGGCAGCTGAATAAAACCCTGATCCCACTATGGTTCCCTTGCCATATACAATCAGTTCTTCCCCACTTGGGGTTCTAACTACTACACACTACCCCTCACAGTCGATCATGGCACCGAATCGACTGAGCCAATCCATGCCTACAATCATGCATACCTCCCCCATGGGAATCGGAATCAAATCTATCGGAAATGACACCTTGAAAATCTCCAAGTCACACCCTCGATAAACTGAATAAGCAGAAACCCCGTGTTCGTTGGCGATAGACACTCGCAACGGACACTCTAACTCGCCCACTGGTGCACTGAACCCCCTACTAAATGTCTAAGATACGAAGGACCGACTCGCCCCCGAGTCAAATAAGACCAAAGCAGGTAAGGAGTTCACTAAAAACGTACCCAACCATAGGTGCAATAGATAAGAATGCAACAGATATAGAAAAACGAGATACAGATAGAAACATACCAGCAACCACATCTGGTGCTGCTCTGGCCTACTCCGCTGTAAGCTGGAAGGCACGACCCTGAGCCTTGGAGGCTCTGCCCTGACTAGTCTCCCATCCGTGATCCTCAAATTAGTCGGCGTTGGAGCCTGCGCCGGCTTGGCGGCGAGTAACGGGCAGTTGGCCTTCAAATGGCCAACCTTATCACAATGGTAACATAACCTCATACTCTGAACTGGAGCGGCCTGGCGACAGTCCCTCGCGTAATTCCCCTCCTTGCCACACTTGTGGCATCCACTACCAGCTCGACACACGCCCGAATGACCCTTGCCACACTTTCCACATGTGCGGCTCTGCTGACCCCCAGTCCTAATATCAGCGGTCTTATACCGCTTCGGCGCCAGATGAGAATGTGTCGGGGACTGCCGCTGTTCTCTCAACTGTTGTTCAATCTCCAACTCACACCGTCTAGCGGCCTCCTGCTACTATAGAAGAGTATCACATCGCTGGGTAGACACAAACTGACGGATATCCGTCTTGAGCATGCTTAGATAACGGGTCATCTGAGCCTGCTCTGAAGCAAACTCCGGGCAAAACATCGCCCTCTTAGTGAACATCTGGGTGATCTCCGTCACCGACTCCCTATCCTATCTCAAACTCAAAAACTCTTGTGACAATCTCTCCCGTTCAACCTGTGGAATGTAACGGGCACGGAACATATCCCTGAACTACTCCCAAGTAACAGCAACTCTTTGATCATTAGAGTATGCCCCAGTCGCAAGTCTCCACCAGTCCTTGGCCCCAGAACTAAGCAGGTTCAGAGCACACCTGACCTTCTAGTCAGCAGGACACGAGCAGGTGAAGAAACACCCCTCCACATCTGAAATCCACCTCATAGCCTTGATGGGATCCTGCGTCCCATCAAAAGTAGGGGGCTTCGTGTTATCGAAGTCCCTATACTGAAAACCTCTACCAACTCCTCCCCCGTCGCTGATGCAGCTACTGCGGCAGCTATCTCCACAAGGGCTGCATAGCGTTCATCAAAATACTCCACCATGGCGGTCTTAATCGATCCGAACATCTCCGGTAAATGAGCCCGGAATGCAGCAGCGACCTCATCATGCAGGATTTCCCGAATCCTGGCATCCAACTCCTCTGTACCCATCTGCACCACTGGCTCAGGTGCTGTCGACCCCTCCTGGCCTCCATCCCATGATCCTGATCCCGAACCGGATCCAGCCACGAAGCGTCTCGTCATCACCATTCTGAAACATATCACAAGATATTAGATAATTCATATAAATCTTTGGGAGCCAACTCCCTACTAACCCTAGGGATTGCGACTTACTTGGCACGCGTATAGGTTCTGTGCTTTCAGTAGCATGGGCCCCTACTACCTTCCACACCTACCCATATTCGTCCTAAGTATCCCCACAACACCCTAACAATATGCACAACATGGCGAGCGCTCAACCCTCACTCCTAGAGGAATGCTAAATATCTCATAACTGACCTCCCGGTCTCACTCAATCCCTCCTATCCATGAAACTTCCGCCAACCCTGCAGCACTAATGTATGCTAGCCATACATAACGTTGGATCCTATAGACTTTCGAATATCTAATCCTACCCCAAGCTCCCAATCAAACAAGAACATAACATAATGCCAAATCAAACATTCTCAGGCTATAAGATCTTAATTAGGTACAACTGTGATGCATACATTAGATAACTACAATAATGATGTTAATCTCACATAAGGAAACCCTAGGCTATCAGGCATCATATAATCAGGCAATTCTATCATGCAATTCCTGAAGATCCCTAGCCTAGTACTAGCATGTTGTTCTAACATATCACGATATCAAATAATTGTATGGTATTTTGGGGTCTACTTACTGGCTCCGGCTGATCGTACACCCTGCATCCTCCTTTACTTATTTTGAAAACCATTTAAAAATCATTTTGAAAATCTTTCCTTGATTTGAGACTGGATTCACACGAATGTTCCTCCAATTCACTCAAACCAAGGCTCTGTTACCAACTTGTAACACTCGAAAATTTAAGCCAAATTCTTAATTTTTAAAACACGTCAAATTCATCAAAACATTACAACTTTGTTTCCAAAATACATTTATATCAGAGTTTTACCAGAAACATAACATAATAGGAGGAGTTGTACGATCATGCCTTCGCCTTGCCGCGATCCCCAGAGGTACCTGAAACAATAAACTGAAACTGTAAGCCCGAGAGCTTAGTGAGTTACCCCCAAAATAACGATACACATACAATCTGTATAACCATGTCACACCATAACATATCATAACAAACTGAGCAGAATAGTACATAACGAGTCCACAGCTTTACAGACTGGAATACCCTTGGGCCCACAGTATGAGTCTGGAATGCCTACCGGGACCTCAACTCACATTTGGATTGCCACCGAGCCCTCAGTACGAGTCTGGAATGCCTACCGGACCCTCAGCTCATATCTGGAATGCCACCGAGCCATCAGTACGAGTCTGGAATACCTACCGGGCCCTCAGCTCATATCTGGAATGCCCCTAAGTCCTCAGTATGAGTCTGGAATGCCTATCAGGCGCTCAGCTCATATCTGGAATACTCTAGGGTTTGTTGGCTACTGCACAGATCAGTACAACCTCAACCCATCACAAATAACATATCACATGTAACAGATAATGCACATACAGGAAATCAATCAATATCACAGGTAGTCCTACAAACCTACCCTCAAGTGTATCAAACTAGCATGCATAACTAACTCATACTCAACATAATACAACTACTAGGATATCATATCCAATGGGTTGGCCTTGGTGCCTTAGACCCCTTAGTATAGTGAGGATAACTCACCTCGCAACTATCGTCGGAAATAAGAAAGCTCAACTCCCGGGTCCAACACGAACTCCACCACCTTCCAGAGAGTGATGACTAATGAAATCCCTCAGCTTCCCACGAGCTCCTTCCCTTGCTTCTTCAAGTGCTTCCTTCTCCAAGGTTACTCCTTCAAGCTTGGACACACCAAAGAACACACACACACACGATTTAGGGTTTGAGAGGGACAAGAAGCAGTAAGGGGAGGCTGGTGGAGGCCAATGATCCTTTAAATATGGTGTAAAACCCCCAGAATTTAGGGTTTCATCTGTCAAATCCTACTTGCCGAGTCCCTTAGTGGACTCGCCGAGTAGGTCACTAAACATGCATTCCATTCCCACTGGTACTCGACAAGTAGGGCAACCAACTTGCCGAGTAGGATATAAGACCAATTATTCTTTAATTAAATTCATACCTGGAATCGGGAGGTTACACAAATACACCCACACCCACCCCCACAAACATACCCACAACCATAAACACACACACACACCCACAAACTCACAACCACCCCACCCCTACCCCCATACACACATACACACACACACACCCAACACCACTACCACAATCACCAACCTACCATCACCATCACCACCACCACTACCCCATCATAAACACCACTACCCCAAAATACGACCCAAAAATTTTTGTTTTAATATTACTAAAAATCACAACATCAAACGTTATATATAATAAAACCATGGAACGAGTAACTCAAAGTCATAGTAACAGGATTCAAAATAAGGACTGTATCAATCATATCAAAATATCAGAGTAAATTCCTAGGCTAAACTGAAGCTGTGGTGTGTGCCATGTCATCATCCCGAGCTCTTCCCCTTACGCGCAGAACTACCTAAAACCAAAACTGAAACTGTAAGCACAAAGCTTAGTGAGCTCCCCCAAACTACCACATACCATACACTAACATATAAAGCACATATTGGGACTTGCCCACTGCATCGGACCGAAGTCTGGAAACTGCATCGGACCAAAGTCCGGAAACTAACCAGGGCCTTTCCCTCTGCATCGGATTGAAGTCCGGAAACTAACTACATCGGATCGAAGTCCGGAACTGACTGGGACCTCGTCCCCTGCATCGGACCGAAGTCCGGAACTAACTGCATCGGACTAAAGTTCGGAACTGACTAAATCATAACATGGCATAAACATATCAACTAGCATGAACACATATATTGCATACTGCATCGGACCAGAGTCTGGGACACATAACACAAAACATGCTTGAATCACAAAGACATCAAGCAATCTAACTACTGCCTCGGACCGAGGTCCTGAACTACTGCTATCTAAACCGGCCGGTATTGTGGCCGTAAACCAGTTCCTACTGGAAGGAAACTCACCTCGGAATGTTGACTGCTGAAAAATCAAGTGAAAGATCCCCGACTGCTGTCCCGGCTGCTCTCCGACTATCATGACAAATCAAACACTAAATCAAAGGGGAATCTTTGGATGGGTAAAATGACTATTTTACCCTTACTATGGTGTGGGTCATAATCATGGCCCAAACCCTTTAATTCTTTCTAAGTGCTCCACTGGCCCATTAAAGGCCCACTAATGACCCAGTTATACTGAATTGGGCCTACTTCACATATGGCCCTTCATAAGCCCAAAACTGGCCTTGGCCCATAATCTGACTCCCGCTAGCCCACTAAGGCCCTAGGTCCAAAATACAGCCCACACTGAGGGACTCACATAAGCTCAAACTTCTAAAAAAACCCATCTATTTCCAAGAAGATGGCTAGATCTCATGCATGGCTTCATGAAAGCCTCAAAGATTAAAACTTTACTGCCATAGGGACACTTTGAGCTTCAAGGATAGCAATCCCAAGCTCCAAAACGAAGTTGCATGATAAAGGTCCTTCCTTTGGACCTAAAAGGTCCAAACTTCCAAAAACTCCTAGATCTAAGCTTACAAGAGGAAAATTGGGAGCTTTATACCTCTTTTGGATGCCAAATGAAAGAATGATCCCAGATCCTTGAGCTCAAGGTACTCAAGTTCTTCTTCCACTTCTATTTTCTTATTCCAAGCTCTAGGGTTGATTGTTACAAATCTACCCCACTTGAATCAGACTTCATCCTTGAAGTCCGCTGCTACTGAATCTGAAAACAATTCCGGATAGTGCTCCTGCATCTCCTTCTTGGATTCCCACGTCCACTATGAACCCTTCCGGTGTTGCCACTGCACCTTCACTAGTTGAACCACCTTATTCCTCAAGGTCCTTGTCTTCCTATCCAAATCGCAACCGGTCTCTCAATATAATTCAGGTTGCTATTAACCTGTATATCATCTAAGGGTACAACTGCTAACTCATCCACCAAACACTTCCTCAACTGGGAAACATGGAAAGTGTTGTGGATCTGGCTAAGCCCTGCCTGAAGATCCAACCGATAAGCGACTCGACCCACCCGGGCTAAAACCCTAAAAGGACCGATGAACATGGGGACAACTTGCCCCTCTTTCAGAACCTGATAACACCCTTCCAGGGTGACACCTTCAGGACGACCATATCGCCCACCTGAAACTCCAAGTCTGAATGCCTCTTATCGGCTTAACTCTTTTGCCGACTCTGTGCAGTCTGCAGTCTGCTACGGACCTGCTGGATCAACTCCGTGGTCTTGAGCACCACTTTGGTGCTACCAATGACTCGATGACCGACCTCACCCCAATAAATAGGGGTCCTGCACTTGCTCCCGTAGAGCATCTAAAAAGGAGGGCGGTCAATACTCGCATGATACGTATCCCAACTGCCACCGAAGTCTAGGACACATGCTCGAAGCATGTCCTTGAGAGTCTGAATCGTCCTCTCGCTCTGCCCGTCCATATAAGGGTGGAAAGCGGTGCTGAAATGGAGACGATTACCCATCTCTTCGTGGAACCACTTCCAGAATCTGGAAGTAAAACGGACGTCTCGGTCTGACACTACCGAAACAGGCACTCCATGCCGTGCCACAACTTCTTGCACATAAATATCGGCTAGCTTCTCAGCCGATATGCTCTCCTGAATCGGTATAAAATAAGCACTCTTCGTTAACTGATCCACAATAACCCAAATCGAATCTACTCCATGTGCGGTCCTGGGAAGCTTAATGATGAAATCCATGGTGATATCCTCCCATTTCCACACTGGAATGTCTAACGGCTGCATTGTAACAACGTAATTTTTCAAAATAATTTTTCATTTCTTAAAACATATTTTCATCCAAATCCAACCATAAAAATCCCATGTATCATAATCATAATACAAAACATGTCAAATCCCAAGATCAAATAAATCCAAATCCGACTGCGTGTGTGTGTACGAGTCATGTCGGCGCCTTCCCACGGTCCTCGCTAGTACCTAAAACACATAACACAACAATTGTAAGCATAAATGCTTAGTGAGTTCCCCAATATAACACTTACACACATACGCCCTTCCGGTCCATGTGTCTCAGGGGACTTCCGTCTTGACCCGGTAAACCTTCCGGTCCCACCCATGTCGACCTTCCGGTCCATAACTCCCTGACCTTCCAGTCTACATCATAATGCCTTCCGACCCATAACATAATGCCTTCCGGACCCAATCAAGCATAGGATACATATCGTATACAAACAGGAAACTCATAACATACAATGCATATATCTTATAGCATACCAAACCTTCTGGTCACACATAGGTACCCTTCCAGGTACAGTATAGTGAGAAGACTCACCTCGTATGATGTCTAAGTCTCACGTGCTTAATATCTCTGAATCTCGTAACCTCGACCTAGCCTCGCCTAATCACATCAAATAATCATTCTAAACCATTAACAGCTCTCAAGGCTATACTATATGCCTTCTAAAATTCCACAAAAGGGTAAAAGACCATTTTACCCCTCCCTGACCTAAAAAGTCCACATGTTGACTAAAACCCTAAAAGTCAACAAAAGTCAACAGCAAGCAGTACGTGGGGCATACCAGCTCCTGTACGCTGGGCGTACTCTTGCCTTCCAGAAACGGGGTACGCAACCCCTTACACGGCGCGTACAGGGATTACACCCAACATAATGCCCAGTTTCTTTGTTCAGCATATTCAGGTATTAGACGGTTAAGACTTGCATCCAAACTTCAGATCTGACCCCTCTAATATGTCTTAAACCATAAAGTTGGAACCTTTAAGCCTTTGCATGGCTATAAAGATCACTTTGAGCTCAAAACACCTTTCCTCTTTCCATAATGAGACTATAACTCATGCATGCCACAAGATCCACGTCTAAGACTCGATTTTTCTGACTCCTCAACACATTTTACACTAGAAAAGGTCAGATCTAAGCTTACGGAGACTCTTTGCACATAAAGTCTCCAACTTTGAACCAAAACCCTAACAAATGTTCCTTTTATAGTGCAAGGCCACAATTTAGGGTTTTACATCTGGGCCTACATGTTCCTTTTATAGTGCAAGGCCACAATTTAGGGTTTTACATCTGGGCCGGTTACCCCCGACGTAACCTTGGGTACGCCCAGCGTACCCGAATGAACACGCGTATGAATGAAGCGCATGAGTACATGCGGTGTACGCCCCAGTACGCCCAGCGTACTCACCAAATCATCTTTTCAATTTCAAGGGACTAAATGCCAACTCTCTAAAATAGAAGGGCCATAAAGCTAACCTGGAATTCGGGCTGTTACATGCATCTTGCCGTGGGGCCTTTGGTCCTCTGCCTTGACCTTCCTGCAGGTCAGGCACCTCTCCACGTACCAGGCGACATCCCGCTTCATGCAGGGCCACCAATAATCGGGTCGAAGATCTCTATACATCTTTGTTGCCCTGGGTGGATGGAAAATCGAGACTTATGGACCCCTTCCATCAACACTTGCCGCACACTGCCCCAGTACGGTACCCAGACTCTCCCATGAAGGGTCAACAGTCCTCGATTGTCATAGTCAAAGGAAGCTATTCGACCCATAATCCTCGCACACTTCCGCCTCTCCTCCTTGAGGCCCTCGGCCTGTGCCTCTCTGATCTGTTCCAATAATGGAGTAATCACTGTCATTCTCAGACATATATCCCTAATCGGGGCTGCTGCCACCCTGCGGCTCATGGCGTCGGCCACTACGTTGGCCTTCCCTGGATGATAAAGGATCTCACAATCGTAATCCTTCACCACATCTAACCACCAACGCTGCCTCATGTTAAGGTTCAGCTGATCCATGAGGTATCTCAAGCTTTTGTGATCCGTGTAGATGGTACAACAGACCCCATAGAGGTAATGTCTCCAAATCTTGAGAGCAAACACTACTGCCCCCAGCTCTAAATCATGCGTCGGATAATTAGCCTCGTGAGGCTTCAACTGTCTCAAGGCGTAAGCTATCACATGGCCTCGCTGCATCAACATTGCTCCCATACCGGTGATCGAAGCATCTCAGTAGACTAAAAATCATCTACTCCCTCTGGTAGGGTAAGAATCGGTGCCTCGCACAATCTCTGCCTGGGGGTCTCGAATGCTGCCTGCTGCTCAGGCCCCCAGCAAAACACCACCGACCTCTTAGTTAGTCGGGTGAGCGGTACAACTATCTTGGAGAAATCTTGGATGAATCTCCTGTAGTACCCTGCCAAACCTAAGAAGCTCCGAATCTCAGATGGAGACCTCGGGACCTCCCACTGCATCATGGCCTCTATCTTAGCCGAATCTACTAGTATACCCTTCTGATTGACGAGATGCCCAAGAAACTGCACCTCACGCAACCAGAACTCGCACTTGGAGAACTTCACGAAAAGTCTCTCCATCCTCAAGGTCTATAGCACCTCCCTCATGTGCTCCTCGTGCTGCTCCTAAGTCTTGGAATAAACCAAGATGCCATCTATGAATACTATCACAGACCGATCTAGCATCGGCCTGCATACGCGGTTCATGAGGTCCATGAATGCGGCTGGAGCGTTGGTAAGCCCAAACGGCATCACTACGAACTCATAATGACAATAGCGGGTCCTGAAAGCAGTCTTCTGCACATCCTCATCCCTTACCCGCATCTGATGATACCCTGAGCGCAAATCAATCTTGGAGAACCAAGATGCTCCCTGAAGTTGATCAAACAAGTCATGTATCCTCGGGAGTTGGTAACGGTTCTTCACTGTTACCTTATTCAACTCCCGGTAATCTATACACATATGGTGCGACGCATCCTTCTTCTTCACGAAAAAAATCGGTGCTCCCCAAGGCGATCTGCTCGGCCTAATAAAACCCTTGTCTAGCAGCTCTTGCAGCTGCATAGACAACTCCTGCATCTCTGGGGGAGCCAACCGATAGGGTGCCTTGGCTGTTGGAGTCGCACCTAGAATCAGATCAGTCCTAAACTCAACTTGTCTCTCGAGAGGTATTCCAGGAAAATCCTCTGGAAATACATCCGGGTAGTCTCGCACTACCGGAACATCGTCAGCTGTTGTCTTGCCCTTCTCCCGGGCATCCAAAACATAGGCAATGTAACCGGCGCAACCCTACTGGAAGTAGCGCCTCGCTCTCACTGCTGAACAAAGAACTGGTACGCGTTGTGGCGTCTCGCCCTAAATCACTAAGTCTCCCCCACTGGGAGTGCGAACCCTCACTAACTGTATCTCACAATCAATCATCGCCCCATTGGGGCTCAGCCAATCCATGCCTACTATGACCTTATTCCCTCGCACGGGAATAGGGACCAAGTCCACCGAAAAATGCTCATCGAATAACTGAAGAGAACATCCTCTATGTACTATCGCGACCCTAAAAATCCTATCATCTGCGATCTCGACCTCAAGTGGGCAATCCAGCTCCCCTAGAGCTCTGCTAAACCTCTTGCTAAGCGCAAGCGAAACGAATGATCGGGTAGCCCCCGAATCAAACAATATTGTGGTTGATATGTCGTTCACTAGGAACGACCCTATATAAAACATATAATCATAAGAAACAATCAATAATAAATGCATAGATAAGGGAAAAAGACGTACCCATCACCACATCAGGAGTCGCTCACGCCTCCTCTGCCATCAGCTGAAAAGCCCTACTCTTTGCCACCAGCATCTCAACTTTGCCCTGTCGACCGTCTATAACCATCAAGGTAGCAGGGGCAGGTGCTGACACCTTCCTTGCTGCAGCTAAACTCAGACACTGGGACTTTTTGTGTCCCCTCTGATTGCAATGGAAGCAAATAAGATCTGATGTCATGGTGGCGGTCACAGTAGTTGTACAATCCCTGCTCAGATGCGCAGTCTGACCGCACTTTTAGCAGCCGGCACTCCCTGCCTTGCACGCCCCATCGTGAAATCTCCTATACTTGCCACACCGACCGTGGCTCTGCTAACTCCTGGATCTGTGATCTGAAACCTTGGGCTTTTTTCCTGAACTCCCTATACCCGAAGCTGTCTCCGGCTTCCTCTTCCTTTCCAACTCAAGGTCTATTTCTCTTTCCCGAGCCCTATCGATCATGTAATCCAGCGTTTTACAGCTGGATCGGCTCACAAATTGGCAGATATCACTCTGCAACATCTCATGATAACGGTTCTTCTTCATTTCCTCATCATCTGCGTGTTGAGGATCGGGAAGTGACCTATCCATAAACTTGGCGGTAATCTCCACCACTGTCTCTGTCGTCTGGGTGAGGTCCTGAAACCCCTTGGCTAATTGCTGCACCTCTATAACCGGTGCGAACTCAACTCTGAACCTGGCAGTGAAGTCAGTCCAGGACATAGTATCCAAAGCTGCGTCATCTCCAATGACATGTCCAACCTCCTCCCACCAATCACGTGCCCTGTCCTTCAAAATACAGGACGCTAATATGATCTTGTCCCCCTCAGGACACCTGCTAGTGCGGAATGCGTTGGCCACATCCGCCAACTATCTGGTACTCGCCATGGGGTCCCGCGCCCCGTGATAATCTAGAGCTCCACATGCCCGAAACTCCCTGAAAGTAAGTGTGCGCGACCCCATCATGACCGCCACCACAGCACGAAATGTGCCCAACTTCTCCTCCATCAACTCTAGTATACCCTCCTTGATCGAACCAAAGATCACGGGAGTTTGTTCAAGAATGATACGGGTCACATCTGAGGTGAAGAATTCTCTAGTCTGCTCATCCACATGCTCGGCCCCCGAGGTGGATCCTGATCCCTCGCCGGCTCCTGAACAGCCGACTGCTGGCCTAGGTCGCAAAACCACCATACTGAAACACATCATAACAAACATCAGAAACACTGATATATCTCGAGGGATCGCTACTACTACAGGTTTCCCGGTCTCGTCTAAGCCTTCCTTGATTCGAGTACAGATCCTCTGCTTCCAGTAGTATGAGCCCCTACTACCTTCCACATCTATCTGTACCTTCCTCAAGGACCGCCTCAACTCCACCAAGCCACTATTACTGCTGCTGATCTCTTATACTCTCATCCTAGGCTTGCCCTAGGGAAATCTCTGACTCAACCAAACCATTCCTCAGCCGCTGAAGGTCTCCTTGTAACGCCAATTAGTCATCACCTGAATACCATCACATGTGACGAGGCTCGGATAATCCTTCAAGTAAAAGACTCATCCCTACAACGGTTAGAATCAAACGAGAGCTGCGCAATAGGGCCAAATCCAACACTCTGAGATTATTCAACCATGATCACATGTGACGTGACGTATTCACCTAATGGCTAACTCCCATTATTCGGAGTCCCACAAAGCACAAAGCAAGCAGCATTCAGACATAGGAAACTACTCAAGAAAATCTATCCTCAAAACAAGAAACTATACTAGCATACAATGCTAAGCTCATGCTATCAGGCATAATCTAAACAGTCTATTCTATTGCTATCTACTCAATACTAGCATGCAATTCTCATAAAGCTGAAACACATAAAGCATGCACATAAGGCATCATCCTAGATCCTTAGTCCTATTCTAGCATGTTGTTCTACTGAATCTGAAACAGATAATCATAATGTAAACTTATATGGGTAATTTGGGAGTACTTACTTGAGCTCGGCTGATCGCATATACCACACCCTTTTTATGGTTTCAAAACTCTTTTCTTTTTAAGTTTCTTTCTCAAAAATTCTTTTGAAAACATTTTTCTTTAAAAAATCTTTTACTATTTCCTTAGTTTGAGTTCAGTCACACCCGAAAGTGTATCCGAATCCCTCAAACCAAGGCTCTGATACCAACTTGTAAGGACCCAAAATACGACCCAAAATTTTTTGTTTTAATATGACTAAAAATCACAACATCAAACGTTATATATAATAAAACCATGGAACTAGTAACTCAAAGTAATAGTCACATGATTCAAAATAAGGACTGTATTAATCATATCAAAATATCAGAGTAAATTCCCAGGCTAAACTGAAGCTGTAGTGTGTGCCATGCCATCATCCCGAGCTCTTCCCCTTACTGGCAGAAGTACGTAAAACCAAAACAGAAACTGTAAGCACAAATCTTAGTGAGCTCCCCCAAACTACCACATACCATACACTAACATATAAAGCACATATTGGGCCTTGCCCATTGCATCGGACCGAAGTCTGGAAACTGCATCGGACCGAAGTTCGGAAACTAACCAGGGTCTTTCCCTCTGCATCAGATCGAAGTCCGGAAACTAACTGCATCTGACCGAAGTCTGGAACTAACTACATCAGACCGAAATCTGAAACTGACTGGGACCTCGTCCCATGCATCGGACCGAAGTCTGGAACTAACTGCATCGGACTGAAGTCTGGAACTGACTGAATCATAACATAGCATAAACATATCAACTAGAATGACCACATATACTGCATACTGCATCGGACCAGAGTCTGGGACACATAACACAAAACATGCTTGAATCACAAAGACATCAAGCAATCTAACTACTGCTTCGGACCGAGGTCTGGAACTACTGCTATCTAAACGGACCGGCATTATGGTCGTAGACTCGTTCCTACTGGAAGGAAACTCACCTCGGAATGCTGACTGCTGAAAACTCAAGTGAAAGATCCCTGACTGCTATCCCAGCTGATTTCCGGCTATCATGACAAATCAAACACTAAATCAAAGGGGAATCTTTCGATGGGTAAAATGACTATTTTACCCCTACTATGGTGAGGGTCATAATCATATCCCAAACCCTTTAATTCTTTCTAAGTGCTCCACTGGCCCATTAAAGGCCCACCAATGACCCAGTTATACTAAATTGGGCCTACTTCACATATGGCCCTTCATAAGCCCAAAACTGCCCTTGGCACATAACCTGACTCCCGCTAGCCCATTAAGGCCCTAGGTCCAAAATACATCCCACACCGAGGCCCAATACTCAAGGTCCAAACTCACTTTGTTACCCGGGGCGTACTCCAGAGTACGCTTAGCGTAATTGCTTGATGGCGAGTACGCTGGGCGTACCTACACGTACGCACAGCGTAATACCCTGATAAGCTCTTTCTCTATTAAGTGCTTAATATTCCGAGTCAGAAGCTACAATCTTAGAGCCAGGTCTTATTCCATGTCTTAAACCATAAATATGCTTACTTAATGGCTTACAAGACTCACATAAGTTCAAACTTCTAAAAACACCCACCTATTTCCAAGGAGATGGCTAGATCTCATGCACGGCTTCATGAAAGCCTCAAAGATTAAAAATTTACTACCATAGGGACACTTTGAGCTTCAAGGATAGCAATCTCAAGCTCCAAAACGAAGTTGCATGATAAAGGTCCTTCCTTTGGACCTAAAAGGTCCAAACTTCCAAAAACTCCTAGATCTAAGCTTACAAGAGGAAAGTTGGGAGCTTTATACCTCTTTTGGATGCCAAATGAAAGAATGATCCCAGATCCTTGAGCTCAAGGTACTCAAGTTCTCCTTCTTCCACTTCTCTTTTCTTCTTCCAAGCTCTAGGGTTGATCATGACACTAACCATCTTCATTGAATAAGCATTACCAAAAAGGGGGATAACTTAGATGTGTTTGTTTTAAATTGGCTTTGATTCTGATTGTACGATGGTCGAGAGTTTTAGAGGTAGATGGTGCTGACAAAGGCAGATGTATGGTGGCTTGCAGTGAAAACAACGAATTGGAGATGGTGGGAGGTATGATGATAGATTGTAGTGCATTGTGATAGAGTTGCATAAATGGTTATGGCTGGTGGGGGGAGGTTGCTTGTTGGGGTTGAAGTTAGGGTTTTCTAGAGAGTGTAATATTTTGAAAGGAAATGGTTTCAATTACACCGTTGATGGAACAATGTATAGATAAAGATGCATAGGATTTTTTGTTTATGTCTTATCATAAGTGTGTTTGTTTGTGCTTAAAAAGTAGTACTTTTATGGTATTTGTTTCTAATTGGTTTCATGTATTTACTGTAACATCCGGGAATTCAGAGTATATTTTTAACCTTGCTTCTCCTTCCAATTGTCAAGTATAATCCATAAAAGAGAAATTGTCACAGATGAGTACGCTGGGCGTAGAAGGGAGTACGCTGCGCGTACTCATGTGATTAAGTTGGACGCGGTATCCACACGGTACGCTGGGCGTAGTGTTCCCAGACTCAAAAACCCTAATTAAGAGAGAGGCCTTATATATAGAATGAGAGGGTCTCATTTCCAGCCACATTCTTCAGTCAAAAACCCTCTCAAACCCTTATACACCTGTTCTCAAGCTTGCTATGGCCTTGATGAGCTTATATGTGTTCTTGTGGACTCTTGGGAGTTAAGAAGGAGCATGGAAGAGAATGGAATTGAAGTCTAGGCTTTGGATCTGAGCTTTCCTGAGGCTAGAGCACCAGTTGAAGGTATAAAGTTCCAAGCTTTCCCTTTCTTTTGTGTTGTGTATATTAGGGTCCATTTTAGGGTTTTTGGTCCCAAAGTTTGAAGCTTTGCAAGTTGTTAAACTCCAGAGCCCTTTTAGCCGTCCTTTTGAGTGCTTTTGATGGAGTTGTTTCACAAAAATAAGATCTTGAAGGTTAAGATCAGATCATGCATGCATAGAGAGCTTAATGAGTAAAGAAAAGGAGTATTGTGTGTGTTGTGATCACTTCAGCCATGCAAAGGCTAAAAGTTTACGACTTTATGGAATAAGGACTGTTAGGAAGCCTAGATCCAAGATATGAGCTACGGTCTTAACGGATTAAGACCCATAAAATGGATTTAGCATAAAGGAGGTTACGCGCCGCGTAATATCAGTACGCCCCGCGTACTGGATTGAAGCCCCCGATCAGTCCTTGGGCGTTTGAGCGTACGCTGAGCGTACCAAGGAGGTACGCCCCGCGTAACCCCTCTGTGGGATTTTGGACTAGACTTGATATTTGGGCTTTGAGTATTGGGCTTGAATCCTTGAGCCTGCATAGTTGAGCATATGAGCAGAGAATTAATCGATGTTTTGGGCCTCATGTTGGGCTTATCTTGTAGGGTGAGATTAGGCCTTGGGGAAAACCCATTTATTATTGGACCTTGGTGGGCCCAATGGGTTATGGCAAGAATGGGCCGGTATATGGTCTATCTTTAGACCTAGTAAGTGAAAGGTTGGACTCAGTTCCTAATTAGGTTAATTGTGGGAGTTGACACAGAGTTAGAGATTGGTGTTTAGCAGCAGCGTGACTAGAGGTGGATTCTTCATGCAAGGTGAGTTTTCTCACTATACTATACCCGGAAGGGGATTTTTATTGTGTGACCGGAAGGTCGGATATGTTATGAGTTATATGCATTGTGAAGGTCGGAAATGTTATGAGATGTATGCATTGTATGTGATAAGTCAATCGTTTATATGTGTTATGTATGATATGCTTGATATGGGCTGGAAGGCATTATGATATGGGCCTGGAAAGGCGTATGTGCGTAAGTAGTATTTTGGGGAACTCACTAAGCACTTATGCTTACAGTTGTTGTGTTATATGTTTCAGGTACTAGTGAGGACCGTGGGAAGGCGCCGACGTGATCTGTACACACTGACAGAAGAATTGTTTTATGATCTTGGGATGTATTTTTGTTACGATGGAATTTGTTAAACATGGGATTTTCCAATATTAAATGATGGTTTATGTTGTTTGAAAAATGAAAAATTGTTTTGAAAAATCTGAGCATTACATTTACATGCATCACTATTAAATAAATTTACACCATCCAAATTAGATCCAATGGTTATAATTTTACCTTCTTATTTTTAAGACTCTGTCCTTAAAATTTGATGGACCCCATTATTATATATGCATTATAAAGTAGTAATATATATATATATATATATATATATATATATATATATAGGGAAAACTACAATAAAGTCCCTACATATTGGTCTCATAATCGATTTAGCTCTTATATATTTTTTTATTCAATGAAGTTCCAAATACCGGTAATCGTATTCAACTTAACCCTTTGACCCGATCAACAGGTCATCCAACTTTCAAAAATTATATTTTCGGCCCAGATTTCAAAATTTATTACAAATTTGGTCCAAATTTTACATTTTTGGCCCATATTTTATATTTTTTTACAAATTTGGTCCAAAATTTACACTTTTTGCCCAAATTTTAGAATTTTATTATGAATTCATCATAACTTTAGTCTTTTTTACAACTTTTTTTTCTCAAAAGTTTGTTTCTAATTTGTTTTTTCTTTAAAACTCATATTTATACAAAAAAAACATATTTTCACATAAAAATCTTATTTTTTCTATATAAATTTTTTAAAAAAAACTTTTTTGCATATGAAATATCTAATTATAAAAATAGGTTTGGATTATTTGTGTGATTTCTCTTAAAAATCAATTAAGAAATTAAAAATAACCCTAAATTATACTATTAAATTATAGTTTGTCAAAAACTAGTTACACTAGTTACCCTAAATTATACTATTAATATACATATTTTAATATGTGTTCTATTTAATGTGTATTCTTTTTTCTATGAGATTTTAATATAGTTGTTTATATGTATTTTTCAATCTGTTGCATCTTCGTAAATTAAATCATACCTTCGATCACATATATATGACAAAAGGTATGTAAAGTTGTTCTAATCTCATATATGACAATCCATATTGATTTCAGTAGGAGTTGTAACTATCAATGTTTGTAATACTTTTTTACATTTGTTAAATGTCATTTTCTGCCAAAAACCTCCTTATCGACAAATGACAATTGCTCCATTCTAGATAGTTATTTTTTGTTATTACAACAAACAAAATTGACACATGAATCTGATTTTACAAAGAAGTTTATATAAAGAAATCCAAAGTGATGATGAACTATATGTATGAACATGTATTCAGGGATAAACAAAAAAATATGAAGTTTTCAATATGTAGCATCTTCTATTATTTAAACGTTTCCTATAAATGTGATTAAAGAACAAATAAATAATATTAAAATGAGTGTAACTAGTTTTTGACAAACTATAACTTAATAGTATAATTTAGGGTTACTTTTAATTTCTTAATTGATTTTTTAAGAGAAATCACACAAATAATCCACACCTATTTTTATAATTAGATATTTCATATACAACAAAGTTTTTATATAGAAAAAATAAGATTTTTATGTGAAAATATGTTTTTTTTTGTATAAATATGAGTTTAAAGAAAAAACATATTAGAAACAAACTTTTGAAAAAAAAAAGTTGTAAAGAAAACTAAAGTTAGGATGAATTCATAATAAAAATCCTAAAATTTGGGCAAAAGGGTAAATTTTGGACAAAATTAGTAAAAAAAATTTAAAATCTGGGCCAAAAATTTAAATTTTGGACCAAATTTGTAATAAATTTTGAAATCTAGGCTGAAAATGTAATTTTTGAAAGTTGGATGACCTGTTGACCGGGTCAAAGGGTTAAATTGAATACGATTACCGGCATTTGGGACTTAATTGAGTAAAAAATATATATATAAGAGCTAAATCGATTATAAGATCAATATGTATGGACTTTATTGCAGTTTTCACTTTAAACTTTGTATAAATGTTTTTCACATTTAACATATTTTTGCAACTACTATTTAAAATACGAACAAAATGTCAAAAAAATTATTTTAGTTGGAGTTAATTTTAAAAAATTAAAAAATTAAAAAAAAAAAAAAAAAACCTCTCTCTCATCTACTTTTCTCCACCATCATTTCCTTTGAATATAAAAACAAACATCACTTCCCCATTCTGCCACAATTCTATAATCTTTTCTCTCTTTCTCATCCACTTCTATATTCTGCTGAAACCACCGCTCAACACCGCCACCACCACCACAAGAGCTAGAGTTTTTAGAACACTTTATGCCGCTGTCAACCCCTCCTTCACCGGTCCACACCACCACCTCCTTATTCAACAGCTTCATTGCTTTGATTCTTCAACAATCAACTTCGAACAAGATTAAATAAAAAGACTATAAAAGATGCATGACATTGGCACTTTGCTTCTTGAAACTCTTTGATTCAGTAGCCTTCCCCTTTAGGAACGGATAAACGGTTGAGATTTGGGAGCCTCCGATTCAGCAGTCATCGACATTCTTATTAATAACGACATCAAATTTGCATCAATTTGATTGAACCCACTATGTTACTTTCAAGGTTCATCTCCCAGTCTTCTTAGAAAAACTACATTTTTTATCTATGTGGTGATTGTAATCTTTGTTTCTTGAATTACTATGAATATTTGTACATTGAATGTACTATGAGCCTATGAATATTTACTTTTAGTTATGAATCTGCGATGAATTATTGTTTTTGGTCTTGAATGTGTTATGAATATTTGTTTCATGAAATGCTATGAATTTTGTTTCTTGAAAATACTATGTTTTTTTTAACTACTATGTCCATTTGAATTTCCCTTGTAAACATGAATCTTTTGTGAACCTATATAATATGTAATATGCTTTGAAGCATGCATTTTTTTCCCTCATTATTGCCAATTTCATTTATCTCATCATTTGCAATTTCATTGATCTTCGTCTCGATATCTCTCTAAACTTTGAAGATCCTCTTGCTCTGTCAACATCTCTATCCGATGTTTTGACCTCTACACTCACATCATCTCATCCCCAAATTCTTAACTATTAAGTATGTTTAAGTTATTTAACCTAACTTTGTTGTCTATATTTGTAAATCATAAATTACTTTTATGAAATTTTTTGGGATATATTATATATTTACGAGAATGTGACAGAGTTCTTTTATGGAATAAGCATCTCTAATAAATAAAAAAACTTTTTACCATTTGTCACATTTATATTGATTTGATCACATATCATTTTGTGGTTGTTTTCAATTAAAAAAATTTCACATGGCAGTTTGTGATTGTTTCATTTTTATTAAATGTATCAATTGCAATAAATATAATAATAAAGATATTTTAATTTCATTAATTGACTTTCCTGCTAATTTTAAATTTTCTTAATCAAAACTCATTAGTTTTCTTTGTTTATTTATTTAAATTATTTGTTTAAATTTAAAAAAGAAAAACACTTTAATTTTAATAATTCAATATTTTTTATTTTTCTTATAAATTCAACTATGTAAGACATGAATCTTACACCTAATAAGTATAATAGAGACAAGTTGTGTGGAATATTATAGGAGTGGTATGAAATTGTTCGTTTATTGCGGTGAGGAAGCAGTGGATATATATAATTATAGTCTTATAAACCGTTTTATTTCATTTTAAAAGCTTCTTAATATTATTTTCTTATAGTTTAGAGGATTAAAGTTAATTTTTACATGTTCATTTTTTTTTCACTTGAAATTAAAGTTAATATTTTTCCACAATCTTTATTCGATCTGAAAGCAGCGAAAACAAAGCTTACACCGTAAAACAGAACGACCAGAAGATAGATTGAGAGGGAGAGAGGGATATCGATTAAGAAGTCATATTGAAAGACAGAGATCAACAATAGAGAGTTGCGGGAGAGATCCGATTGAAATATGGGTTGTTGTTCATCCGTATTCCATATCCAAGCGATACAAATGGGTAAAATTGGCGATCTCAGGGCTTCGATTCCGAACTCTTAAGTCGATTTCCAAAATTGTGTGGTGTAATCTTGATGAAACGATGTGAATGACTCATTTTCTATAAGATTCAACCCCTGAAATGCAGATACACTTACATGGGATCACAATGGCGTTAAATTCAAGCTTTTTTGCTGTTTTGAAGCATTTGAATGAAGCAAATCGAATTATTGCTGTTACGATTGATAGAAATTAATCATTGAGTTGTTTTATGGACCAAGATTTTAAGGAAATTATGAATTAGAAGGGAGAGTCTTCGTTTTATTTCATAGAAGCACGAAAGAAACCCATAAAAGCTGTGACATTTTTCCTGAAATCACTTTCTTTTATTCTGTGTTTTGACTGTTTTCAACCATTGGGTTTTTTAAGGATGGAGGTGGTTGAAGAAGGCGAAAGGTAAGGGACTATGGTGAAGGTGGTGGTGGAAGGTTGACGGTGGTGGTGACTGGAGGTAGATTATATTGGAGGTGGTGGTGGAAGAAGATCAATTATGCATTTCTGGCAGTCATTGATGACAAGGCTAAGGGGTAATCGATTACACCTTCATTTTTATGAAAATGATCATTTTAACCCAAAAAAATCTAGTTTATGCCACTAAACTACAAAAAAGACATAAGTGACATTTTAAACCAAAACATGATATATGATAGTTCATAGGGCCTCATTGACATTTTCCTTTTAGAAAACAAACTCGATGTAGTTGAAACCTGCTATAAGTGACATTATGGTTCTTTAGGAAGGTTATATGAGGAATTAACTTAATAGATTTATACTAAATGCTCAAAACAATACATAATATGCATACAACCATACAACATGTGTAGCAAATAGCAATAGCAATAGCTCCTAATCCTTAGTTAATACATGGGATTGTTTTTAACTTCCACGATTATGTTTTTTCGAAAGAGAGCTTCCAAGATTATGTTTGTATATTTCACAATGAAACTTGGGATTATTTGTAACTTCAAGATAAAGAAAAGTATAATTCTCAAGTCCACTAATTACCTCGTGTAACCTATTTATATGTGTATTAGCAAAATTGCTTTGGATAACTAATTCAACCTTTGCTATTTTTCTTGCAGGATTTATGTTACAAGCATTCCAAAAAAGTGCACCCCCTTATAAAATGGCTTGCAACCCATCGCAACAACCGATAAAGTTTAATGTTGATGATCTTCATAGGGCTATGGACTTGAAGGATAACATCCGTAACATGTCTGTTGTTGGACAACTTGGACATGGTAGTATAACATCTCAAGTCATTTTTTGTTACACCTATTTCATTTTTGTTAACTTTATTAATTATCATTCATCTTTTAATGTTAACATCAACAGGAAAATCCACTTTGATTGATTCTCTTGCGACTGCTGCGGGCATCATCCCATGTGATGACGATATCCACATGACCTACACCCGTGAGGACGAGGCACAACGTGGTATGACCATAAAGTCATCCGGGATTTCCCTCTACTATAAAATGACCGATGTAGCCCTTGAAGCCTTCAAAGGAGAACGTAATGGAAATGAGTACCTCATCAATCTCATTGACTCACCCGGGCACGTTGACTTTTCATCCGAACTCACCGCTGCCCTCCGTATCACCGACGGCGCTCTTGTCGTTGTCGACTGTATCGATGGCGTTTGCATCCAAACAAGAAACGCGCTTCGCCTCGCACTCGGTGAGAGAATCCCACCTGTATTGGCCCTCAACAAAATGGATCGTTGTTTCCTTGAACTCCAAGTTGGTGGTGAAGAAGCCTATCAAACTTTCCTAAATGTCATTGAAGAGTTTAATGAGTACATGAAGCCCTTTGAGGACAAGGTTTTAGGTGATGTCAAGGTGTGCCCAACGAAAGGTAATGTCGTGTTTTCATCTGGGCTCTACGGATGGGGATTTACATTGTCAAATATCGCGAAAATATACACGTCTATATCCGGTGTCGATGAGTCGACGTGGATGAGAAAACTTTGGGGTGAGAACTATTATGACTCGAAAACCAAAGCGTGGACCACAAAGAGTACAGGATCTGCAACTTGCACACGTGGGTTTGTTAAGTTCTGTTATGAACCCATTAAGAAGGTAATTGAGGCAATTATGAATGACCAGAAGGATCAATTACGTGGTATGTTGACTCAAATCGGTGTCACGATGAATAATGAAGAGGATGAGTTGATGGGTGAGGCATTGATGAAATGCATCATGCAGAAATGGCTTCCGATTGCAACTCCTTTACTTGAAATGATGATATTTCATTTGCCTTCACCCCAGACTGCTCAAAGATACCGGGTTGAAAATCTATATAAAGGCCCTTTGGATGATCCGTATGCTACTGCTATAAGAAATTGTGATCCCGATGGCCCTCTCATGCTCTATGTATCGAAAATGATTCCTACATCCGATGACAAGAGTCGGTTTTTTGCTTTAGGTCGGGTTTTCGCAGGTCGGATTTCAGCTGGTTTGAATGTCAGGATCATGGGTTCTAGGCCTTCTGGCTATGTCGACGGTGAAGACAAGGATATGTATGTTGAAAGTGTTGAAAGAACCGCTATTTGTATGGGGAAAAAACAAGAAACCATTAAAGATGTTCCATGTGGAAATACAGTCGCGTTGTTTGGTTTGGATGAATTCATCACCACCGGAAGTGCAACACTAACACATGAGAAAGAAACCGAGGCGTACCCGATTTGCGGCATGAAGTTCTCGGTGTCCCCGGTTGTCCGTGTTATAGTACAGTGTAAGGTTGAATCCGAACTCCCAAAACTTCTTAAGGGTTTAAGGAGTCTGGCCAAATCCGACCCTTTGGTTGGGTACACGCATGAAGAATCTGGCGATTATACTATTGGTGTTGTGGGGGAAATGAATTTGGCAATATGTTCGAAGGATTTGGCGGAAGATTATATGGATGGGGGGGAAATCCTTGTGTCCAAGCCCTATGTGTTGTTATATGAAACTGTTGTTGAGAAATCCTCACATCTGGTTATGACTAAGTCTCGAAATGGAAATAACCAATTGTTCATGAAAGCAAGATCACTTGATGATAGTTTAGGTTACGCGATAGAAATTGGGGAAGTTGGTCCGTTTGACGACCCAGACGTTCGTGGAAGGATTCTCTCTGAAGAATACGGTTTGGAAAAATATCTCGGAAAGAATATCTGGTGTTTCGGTCCTGAAACAAATGGGCAAAACATGGTTGTCGATATGTGTAAGGAAGATAAGTCCTTGAAAGAAATTGAAGATTATATTGTTGCTGGTTTTCAGGAGGCATCTAAAAAAGGTGCTTTAGCTAATGAGCCAATGAAGTGTATATCTTTTGAGGTGCGTGATGCGGTACTTCATGATGATGCGTCCCACCTTGATGGAAGCGAGATGGTCGAGGCTGCCAAGCGTGCGATATACGCGTCTCAACTGACTGCGCAACCGCGGTTTATGCAACCGTATTACGTGGTTGAGTTTCAAGCATCATCTGAAGAAGAGGTTGACAAGAGCTGCAAATTGGTGAGAAAAAGGGGTGGATTTGTGCATGAAAAGAAAAAAGTTAATAGGCCGGGGAAAATGGTGTATGACATATGGGCATATGTTCCTGTGCTAAAGTCCTTTGGATTTTCAGCTGATTTGGAGGAGGCTACTTCGGTGAAGCTTATCCCACAATGTGTGTTCGAATTTTGGTCTGTGATGCGTTCGGACCCGTTGGAGGTTGGTTCATATGCGCATGCGCTTATGACCCAAATTCGCAAGAGGAAAGGACTAAACGAGCAGATGACACCGTTGTCTGACTTTGAGGACAAGTTGTAAGCAGGCGTGAACCCTTGCAGTAGCATATCGGGTTTAAATTTTTTTAAAAATCATCGTTTATTTATTTGTTTGTTTTAGCATCCTACTTTCATTTTTCTATTTATTACTAGATTATTAAAGCATTATACTTTGAACGATTTACCTAGTTATAGCCGTGAAAATTACTTTATGTTTGAATGACATTTGCTATAATTGGTTAGATTTAAGTTTGTATACACTCAAAAAATTGGTTGCTACCTTTGTTGTTTTCTCTAATTACTTGATTGCTATTATATATGTGGATGGGTCCTGTTAAAAATTGGTGTTACTTTACTCCCATTTCTCCTTTGGTCGAGTGTTCTTTCACTTATGTTTCATTTATCTGAATTTTTCTTTCTTTATTTTGTACTTTGATTAGTATTACAGAGTAAGAAAGATGAAAATATGAATTGATTTCGTTAGACTGAAAGTTTACACCATCTAACATCTTTGTAAAACTCGTGTACGTAACAGAGAAGACAACAAACTGTAATAAAAAAAATTCTAACTACCTGATTTTTTATAATCCAATCATGTCTCGTGTGACAAAAGAAGCCTTAAAAACTATATTTTGTAGATATTAATGTTAAAACAACATTTTATATCCTTGAATTTTAGAAGATTTTTTCATTTTGTTCAAAACAGATAACATGTTTATTAGTTTGGGTTGTTCAAATAACAACTTATATGTATCAAGAGTTTGATGATCATTCAACTTTATCCATGAATTACTATGACATTTTTGGTCCAGTTAGAAAAATAGAATACCCTGTAATCAGAAAAGAAACAAAAAATACACATTGCTATTTTCATTTTTGGTCCCTCTTAAGTGTTACAACTCCATAGTTACTTAAACAAGGTCTATATCAGTTAATTCTTTTAGATAAGGATACAAAACAAATTTTCATTGTAGTTGTTGGTTATAATTTTCAAAGTAGAATGTCATTGTAAGAAAATAAGTGAAAGTACAATGTCACGATTGGATGCATTTTGCAACTTTGTGTCCTTATTTTGTTATTTCATAATGATTTTGGTCTATGAATGAAAATAGGATCCTGTAATCAGAAAATATATATTAAAGTACATTGTTGTCATTATAAGAACATACTTTCATTTAGTGGTTGATTATAACACTGTACTTTCATGTGTATGTCTTTTGCTGAAAAATGACTAAATACTTGCAAATCTATGTTGTATTTAGCATGAAAACGGTGCTGGAACACGTAATAAGGACCAAAAATGCGAATCTTTTTTCTATACCGGCAAATTTACAGTTGCAACCCTTGGAATATTTGTAGGTATTCTCTTTTTAAATAGTCCTTATAAAAAAAATTACAACATATTTTTTTTCGTGTTTCAGTTCTCTAGCAAAATTGGCAAGTTCTATGTTCTCGGGTAAAAAATGATCAAAACGGTTGTCAAAACTTGTGGAAAGAAAAAAGTCCATAAGAGAACTAAAATTCGAAAAAAATGTCCAAATCGGCAATTGCTACTTTTTGTTTTCTGAAAAAAAAAATGACACATTTCTGTTATCTACAAAAAAGACCAACTTGCCACTTTTTGTTTTTGGAAAAATGACCAAATTGCTACTTTTCTATTTGCTTTTTGACAAAAGCACCAAACAAACACTTTATTTCAAGATTTTTTTAAGTAGGTTACTATTTTTGACAGATTTTGAAGTTGGAAATCTGTTAAATAGCATCCTACTTTGAGATTGTGCAGTTTCACATGTATTTACCATTTTCCAGTTTTACATGCTTTTGTCATTATCAATTTTTACCGTTTTCTGCTTCTGTTTTCATTTTCATCATGATAAGGATAAAGAGGGTATTCACGTCTTTTCCGCATATTAGAGATAGAGAGCAAGTTGCCTCACCTTTTGAGTGAGAAATACTGTAAATCTTTTTCTCTTGACATAAGTCCCGATCTTAGTCCAATAACGTTTATACAACTATCATTGCATTATGTACACACCACCAAAGAAATATTATTGCAAGATATGTATTTTTTACTTACGTATTTTTGTTCATTTTTTAGATTTAGTTGCATACAAATAAGTGCTTGCAAGGTTATGGTTAATTGTTTATTATTATTATTATTATTATTATTATTATTATTATTATCTATGTTATTTTAACTTGTCACCCGTATAATACATGAGTTTTAAATGTATAAAGATCTAAATGTTTTAGATCTGGTCAAAAACTTTTTGTATGATCTTGTCTTTTTGTAAATTATCATATCATCTATTAGAAGTTTAAACGAATTTTTTATTATGCAAAAGTTCATATGTTTAAAAATATGGAATGTCATTAGAAAAGTTTTTTTCACATAATAGATAAAGATGAATATTAATATGGTTGGTGTATTCATTTCTAGGTCATTAAGCCTTAAAACTATTATAGTACCATTCAAACAAACTGCATCCTCATCTTCGTTTCGATTTAGTCGAACATTTTTGGTCAAGTAATGATCATGTGTGAATATCTTATTATTTTAAATATTACAATACATTAGTGCTTAATATATTAATTATGTTTTGTATATTTTACTTTACTTCTCGATAATTAAAGAAAACTATATATAGTTATAAACTATTATTTATTTTATGACAAAATTGTAAAAATGGTCCATGTGGTATGCATTTTTTTGGGGGTTTTAGTCCAAACCACAACTTTTTTGGATAGGTGGTCATTTTGAACTAGTTTCGTTGCGTTTTTAGTCCCTCAGTAAATTGAAATGACTATAATACCCTTCTGATATTTTTTTTTTTATGTTTCTTCTATTTAATTTAAATGAAAAAGAAAATAAATAATTATATTGGACCCACATACCCCCTCCTTCTCTCTCTCTCTCTCTCTCTCTCTCTCTCTCTCTCTCTCTCTCCATACCATCACCCCTACCATCAAAGTCCACAACTTCTTGAAAGACCTCGCCTCCCACCACCTCCGATCACCAAGACCCTATGTCAAACCTCCATATTACGACAGCAACAACCACCGATTTCCCTTACATCGATGACCACCTTTGTTGCCTTCTTCCTCTTTGATGACCATTGTCACTTCAATTTGAGAGATCGATTTTTGCAACCTCCTTTCCACCGACTACCACCACCATCTTTGATGCCCTTCTCATTCTTCTCCCCATCTGATAGATATCCAAAATTGACATTGTATTGGATATGTAACTAATTATTTCTAGTCTAGATCCACATTTATTGATGGTATAACATTGATTTTGTTTGTGTTTTCATGTGGAATTAGGGCAGAAGGTTAAATTAAGTTCTTGATTGTGGGTCTTATTCTCGTTCAGTCCAATTAGAACATAAATCTGATTGATTTATCTATATATGATTAATTTGTTTGATTAAGTTCTTGTTTGTGTTCTCATCCCCGTCGACGACAAAAACAACACCTCCCGATAGTTCCATGGATCTCGCTCGTTCCTACTTCATATGATCCATAAATGGGGGGGGGGGGGGATTTCCCCGAATTCGACCTATATTCTGATGAGAGCTTGAATTATCACTATCCCTGGAGATGAATCTCGATAAAATGTGTTCCGTTTCGGGGCTTGAAGCCCGAGGGTTGAAGAATGGGTCAGCATCTTCGTCTTCATACATGGGAGTTTTGGTGTGGCTGGTAAATACCGAGGAGGGGAAAGGAGTTGATATGTATCGAGGTCTCTTTGGTCCTCTCATCTTGTCGCTAGCAACAATAAACCGGGAGAAACAAAACAACTAAAATTTCAACATTCAGGGGTGCTTGGTAGCAAATTGTGAATGAGAAAAGGAGGTGGAGGAGGTGGTAACCGTCTGTGGTGGTGAGGGAGGCTGCTTGGATTTATAACCGGAGAATAGGAACAAAGGTGAGTTTGGGTTTGAAATTTGATGCATTGTGTTTGAGTTTTGTGGATTCCGATATGGTATTCTTCATTCACCAAGGAAGAAGATGCAATGACAACCCTCCATCATCGATGAGCACACAGAATCATGAATTTGCAACATGTTTTGATCGATTCTTCTTTTTAACATCATTAACAGATTAATCCTCGATGCAAACGCATTTTTATTGATGAATAATTGATTTGTTCCATATGAACCGCCATACCCACCACCGATTTGCATGTAATTCTTTATCATTGTTATCTAGTTCTCGGTGCCCCTGGTCAAATGTTGGAGATCAAAGTTTTAGATTAGGCAGAAGAAGAAGAAATGGTGGAGAGGAGCGAAACTTGTTACCAGTGGAGGCTCCATCAAAGGTGGATGCTTGGTCTCGACGGAGATGGTAATTCCGATCTAGTAGGGGGTGAACTTACAGAAAAATTGGAAGAGAGAGAGAGAGTCATTTTTTGTATTTATTTATTAATTATAAAATAGTTAAAAAAAGAAAGAAAAATGAAGAAAATATATATTAAGGGTATTTTAGTCTTTTCAATTTGAGGATGGACCTTTTCCACTACAAACTAGCTCAAAAGGACTACCAATCCAAAAAAGTCGTGGTTTGGACTAAAACCCCAAAAAAATGCATACCACAGGGACCATTTTTGCAGTTTTGTCTTATTTTATTTTAGTTATAGTAGATTATTTAATATTAAACTATTTGAAAATTATGATTGATATTGTGAGACTATAAAAAAAATTAGATAAAATTGCAAAAATGATCCCTATGGTATGCATTTTTTTGGAGTTTTAGTCCAAACTCCAACTTTTTTGGCTTCATGGTCCTTTTAAGCTAGTTTCATTGCATTTTTAATCCCTCTAAATAGTGAAATGACTGTAATACCCATGGATTATTTATTTTTCATTTTTCTTTCATTTCTTTTTAAATCTAATATTAATATATTTATTTTAATAGTTAATAAATTAAAAAAGGGCCCACCTTTTCTCTCTCTCTCTCATAATCTCTCTCTCTCTCTCTCTCTCCCTGTATAATTTGGTTTATCTTTTACTTTCTAAATAAAAATGGAATTGAAGAACACGGTCGAAATCGTTGGGTCAGTCTCTTTTTCCTCTACTTTGTGATGCATTTGTTTCTAGGGTTTTCTAGAATTTAGGTTAATTTGAATTTTGAAATGGGTTCTATTTTGGGATTGTTTGATGTATGAATGAAAATGTTTCAGGTTTCGTGAAACTGAGTAAAAAAGATGAAACCCGTAATTAAATTGTTCATAGAAATTGATTGGGTTTTGCTTAATTCGAAGTTGATCTTCTTCTCCATCCTCACCAGAGTATACTCTGATTCCGATTTAGGGTCCTCAGTTTAATGGACCTGCTTGGTAAGGATCTGTTTTCTTCAACATCTAGCCAATTATGATTTAGGGTTTCAGAACCCAATGTTGCTTTCTTCAACAATATCAGTTTTTCTTGGTGGATTCTTTGTCTTGAGTTGCACGTCCATGGTACTGAATTGAGAGTCTCCATGGTATTAGATCGAGAGTTGCAGGTTTGATTCAACAGTATGTCGATTGATTTCTCATTTATTTCATCATCATCAATTGAATTTGTTACTTGATTTCAACGCCTAGTTTGTATCATAATTTTAGTTTCTGCAAAGCTTTGTGTAGGATCTACGATTTTTGAGGTTTTCGAGCTCATATTCAGTTCACAAGTAATTCAGTGTATGTATGTATGTATGTATTTGAGTTGTGTATGTATGTATGTATGTGTGTTCTGTGTATATATATGTGATGTGTTCTAATTTTTCAGTAGAGTTTAGAGAGATAAAAAAAGAAATAGGAAGAAGATGATTAAAAAGTGTGGAGAGAGAGAGGTGGGCCCAAATTAATTATTTATTTTCCTTTTTATTAAAATTAAACAGAAAACATAAAAAAAAAAAAAATTTATGAGAAGGGCATTATAGTCATTTTAGTTTTACGAGGTACCAAATTTACATACAAATATGGCCAAAAGGACCATGAATCCAAAAAAATCGGGGTTTGGACCAAAACCCCAAAAAAATGCATACCACAGGGATCATTTTTTGCAGTTTTGTCAAAAAATTATAAAAAGAAGCGTTTTGTGTGGTGATTTGATGATGATCTGACATCAAAACAACACCGAAAAGCTTTATGAAAAAGTTTGCATATTATGGGTGATGTAATTATAACTTTGGTTCATTAATAAATACTATTTGTACCGAGGGAACAAAATATGAAAAATTTAAAACGGTATGTGGGCGTTTTGTGTGAGCTGTTCGAGATGAGTCTCATACTCTCATATACAGTTCTTGAAAGTGGGGACTAGAGCTATCTCAATAAAGTCTGTGATTGGTTTGAAGAGTCTTAAGATTTTACAGATGATAAAACTAGTAGATATGTTCCTCCTCATCTAAATATATTTTATACACTTTTTTTTTTTTTTTTTTTTTTTTTGTCTAAATGGCTATAGGATTTAATATGACCTTTTACTATCGTTCCAAAAAAGAAACTAGTGTGGGGTGAAAATTTTGGAAACCACCACCTAATTTGGAACTAAACACAAATCAATTTCTTTCATATTTGATTATTTTCATGGTCATAAAATAAATACATATTTTTATAGATTATAATTTACTATTTATTATTGAGTGTAGAAAAAGAATAAAAAAATGTATTGTTTAACATACAAATAACATAATTATAAAAATATTAGAATTTGTTAAACTTTAGGTAAATGGAAAACTTACTTTAAAGCGTAACGAAGTTTCCAAAATGTTCAAAAAATGTCGCACTTTTTGTTAACTGCATTGTTTTCAGATTATGTAAAACACTGTCAGATCATACACCTTCATATCAGTTCATAACAGTTGTTAAATCTCTTTCATTCCCTCACTAGGTCGTTTTTGTGGTAAAATGAGAAGTAAGTGGGTAATAACCTTAGTTAAGCATTCTTGCTTCCCGATCACATCATATGCCTCAAACTTAAAACATATATTCGTTATATAGATACATATATTATAAATCAAGGTTAGTCGTTCCCACAAAGGAGAAATTAGTGTAACGTTATGTCATAAGAATTCCTAAATATGGATGTAAAGAGTAGGAATTGCGTTTAATTCTCCTATACCAGGAATTGCCTTGAGGCTTTGGGAGTGTGTGGGAGAAGAGAAGTGGAAAGGTGTCAATAAATGGGATGATTTGCACCTTTATTTATAGGCTGGAAATGGCTCAACACGGTGTAGTACTGAGCAAAACACGTCGTGTTGGGGTGCCAAGTGTCACCATTTGGCAGAAAGGCGTGGGGAAGAAGCATTATCTCAGATCGCGCCACGTGTCACTCGCAGATTACTCTAAAAACTAATTATCTAAAATCTGTAACTTTCACATACGAGCTCCGTTTTTGACATTCTTTATATTCACGCGTAGGTATCGACGACATCCACAACTTTCGTGTAGACTCAGTCGGCTAACGTCTACTACGACTTTCATTTATATTCATGCAGAGTTTTTGACATTCTTTATATTCACTATCTTAGAAAATCATAATTTCCTCATACAAAGTCAGATTTGAACTTTCTTTATATGTATGCTCTTGGTTTAACGTCCACTACGACTTTCATTTAGGTCAATAAGACTAAAAAGTAATTTATCAAAAATTCACATTTTATGTTACGCGGTGTCGTGTCGGTTTAGCCGTAATACTTCGACGGGTCATAACTTCTTCGTTATAACTCGGATTTCAGCGTTCTTTATATGTACGGAATCCTTGTGACATATAATATACTTTGACTAAGATTATTTATTCTAAGTAATCTTTTATCAAAAATTCATTTTTAACGCTTATTATCTTTAAATTGACTTGCCCGAATCCACGGGGGTTACAAATTACATATATGGGACTTGTCCCACACAGGAAGAAGACAAAACCTTGTCCCACATAGGAAGAATAGAAAACTTTGTCCCGCTTTATAAGATTTTTTCCTAGTCATTTAATCAAATAGACTATCTATTGCAGTAAGCATCTTGGGTTTGGGTTGTGGTGTTGGACTAGTCATATTGAGCTAGAAAAAGGGTTGGATTTATTATATGTATTAATGGTTAAAGATAGGGCGCTGGAGATCTTGGGATCTTCTTGAGTACATAATGTATTTTTGTTATTATAAATCTGACACTAATTATTTAATTAATTTTTATTTATTATATTATGTTAGTTAGTGAATTAAACGTGTGATAGTTTTTAGCAGTTATTTCCGGTTAGTGGTTTACAACCATCATTAGAAGCCTATGAATACATCAAGATTGTCAGAATTTGGAGGCTAATGAAACACACACATACTTCACTAAAAATCATTTTTTATGCAAAATGGGAGCATGGTGGTTTTCGACATATTCAAGATATGTTCTTGAATTGATTGTTGTATCCTCTAAATAGACTCATGCCAAGGCAATTTCTATCTTAAGATATTGCAATTTGAAGGCCTCACTCTACTTATTTTCGTGGTTGTAAATATGTTGTATATATCAACATTCAAGTATGTATTCCAAATTGTGAATCTTTAATATATATAAATCCGATTTGATTAATTTATGCTTTTAAAATTTGTATTTGATAACTTTTGTCATAACATTCTAAGACAAAAATAAAAAAGTGAAGAATGGAACACCATTCCATCATCAAATAACATCTGGAAAAACTCAGTAATACTCACTCCTTAATTCTTATAGTAGTGTACATACATATATATATATATATATATATATATATATATATATATATATATATATATATATCAACCGTAGTCACTCATTAATGCATCTTTTTAGAAATATTTTACCTCACTATGTATCTCAATTACACCTCTTTACTCAAATTGTAATAAAGTATTATAATTTTCAATTACTCTATTTAATGACTTGTATAGCAGTAGACAACTATAATTCTCAATTATTGCAAATACCCAACTCATACAATATTAATAAATAACAATCCATATATTATACTCTACCATGAACTTGCAAAATAATTATCACATATCTAGATATCATTAAACTAGAGAAAGGTAAGGTTACTCACTTGGTTAGTTAGTGAAGACTAACTATTATTCTGGTATCTATATACGCGCTGCTTTCCAATTCATCACTTATCCAAACCTATTTGGACAATATATGAAGCTCATTAAAACTTGTTTAATATCATCCACAAGAATCAATTACTTGATCACTAACCAGACTCGGTAACCATTTGTCACCAAATTAGTCAAGTTTTCAAATACAATCACTTAGCTTAACCCCTAAGTTGTTAATCCAATCGAAAAATATCATTAAATTAGGATATTTGACCCATAATGACCAGATTAATATTTAACAAATTTTCGGGTTCGTGATAGCACCATATCACGAAATCCCATAACATATACCCAGGGTCGTTAGACCCTCTATGAAATATCAAAAGAACATTATTAGGTAATAACGGGGTAAAAGATACCTCAACTAATCCCACAACTTAACCCTCATATCACCGTAAGCTAGTACGACTATACGTTAATAATTCTCTGGAAACACCTCCCGAGCCTCTTCCCCGATCGTACGTGCCAAAACTCATAAAATGACACAAACTCAAACTATATATACTACTCAAAAAATGCACCGCAACACGCTCTAAGTCGTGCCACAAAACGTATGTTGTCCGAGATCTCGACATGTGTCTTCTCCTTTCGCCACGTGTCCTTCAATGATTGATACATGTCTCATGACTCGGCTTACCTACATATCGCTTAAGTCGATCCTCCGCATCATGTTAACTTGAGATTTAACCGTTTGACTTTGACTTTAGTTGACTTTTCTCAAAACAATAACGTACATACTTTTATATAAACTTCAAAGGGTTATAACTTTCTCATACAGACTCTTATTTTGACGATCTTTATATCCACATAATCATCTCATATAAACTATCACATTCTTTCACAAATTCCTGGCTAAAATTTACTCATTTTGTGATACATTGCAACAATTATAAGAACATATGTATTGTATCACCAAAGTAACATCGTTTCACTACTTGAGTTCACCCTTATCATATTTATATCAAATACATATTGTAACACACAATATGAAATTTTTGGGTCATTACCTGTCTCGTAATAATATCTACCATGAAAACAGGTGTCACAGTCTATGTGGCTAGCAGTGTTGGGGCTCACTACCATGGCAACGTACGTGGAGAGGATAATAAAGAGATGAGATGTGGGCAGGCGGAGGGAGGAGTGCGGTAGGAGGAGGTGGCAGGGCTTACAAATGTAAGATTTAGTAGAGAAGTAGTGGAATCCTAGATGCTTCAGTTTTTGTTATTCACAATAATAGTGAAATAGTTAAAAGGGAGGGAAGTAAGGTGTGTAAATGAGGTGGCAATAAATGATAGAAATGAGAGACGAACAAAAGTGATTTATTGCGCAAAGAACTAAGTCATAAGGACCATTCTTGTAATTTAAAATAACCAATTAGAGAGAATCTGTTACAACTAACTTGACTTAATAAACATGTAAGTTATAAGTTTAATGCCATAGACATAAGTTTAGGCCATAGTTACAAAAATAATAGATTCCATTTGTTATTATTTTACCCAATCGTGCCATAGACCCAATCTTTTATTTATTTTAATTAATATTTTGCCAAGTGTCATTATACTCATTCTCCAATTTACATATACAACCACTAATTATACATATAACAACTAAATTTATAGATACTAAAATCATATATTTTTGTTAATTGTACCCAAATACATATAAGAAATTCTTACACCTTTGTCTTCAAAATAAATTTAATATATTCATTTGAATCGATAATTATAATTTCATATAGCTAATATATATTAATAATTTATTTAAAATAAGTTATTATTATTATTTTTTTTTATAAAAGCTTAATTTATTTTATAACCTACTATTTTATTTTATACGAACATGAAAACAGATAGTAATAATATTTAATTTTTATAACTTGCTGACGCCATCAGCTAATTTTAAGAATATAAATAATCGAATATTATATTGCAAGGTCTTTTTCGAGTGAAAAAGAGAACTGAATCTCTTCAATTATTCTCGTGTGCCCATTCACGAAGGTTTTCTTCCCCATCCCCTCTTTCAAACCCTTGCAGAGAAGGTATGAGAATCTTTCTCACTTTTCATGCATCCTTCTTTACAGATGTCATTCTATGCATGATACTTTGTTGTAAGCAAATGCATTTGAGGCATCTTTTCGATTAATTTCACATTTGGGTTTTTTTCTTTTTTTTTGACAGAATTCGCAGTTTGGATTGATCATCGGGAAAGGAAAACCCTAAGAATCGACGGAGCTAGGTTTTTTTCTCACTTGGTTAGTCTCTAAAAATTTCCTCTTGTTTTGTTTGTTTGCATGTCTAGATATATAATTTCGTTAGCGTTTGCTCTTATCTTTCGAGGATTGTTCTTACTTCTTATTCAATGATGCAAATCAGATCTTCAGAATTGGGGTTTTTTTAGTCGGCACAATCCATCAATTTCATTTTGTATTTGCTAATTTGAGGTTAAAGGAATTCTGCTTTCTAGACATGAGATTCCTTCGCGTGATGGTTTAAATAATATTATGTTTTACATTTCAGTTTTAAGGGTCTATTGCTCGATACATGTTTCTGTTTTACTTTACACAGGAAAAATCAGCTTTTGTAGGTTTTACAAAAGAGTTAAAAAGCTTTACCTCGTAAGATGTTCATATCAACACTCGCTAATCACAAAATGTCCGAATCAAATCTCCATATCACCAAAATTATGTTCTTGATTTATCAAATTCGCATCACATTCTCACACAACACACAACCTGCAACTTGTTGAGCTTATAGATTCTAGTTACTTTTCACAAATTGTTACAAATTACAACAATTTCTTGATCTGATTAGATATGGAGGGATCAGGTCATGGAACAAGCAGTGTAGACATGTTCTTGAGGAACTACAAGCTTGGAAAAACACTTGGGATTGGTTCATTTGGGAAGGTGAAAATTGCAGAACATGCTTTAACAAGGCACAAAGTTGCCATAAAAATCCTCAATCGACGCAAGATAAAAAACATGGATATGGAAGAAAAAGGTAAATAACTAAAATTATTTGATTTACATCTCATCATCTTCAATATCTCTCTCACCATATAACAACATCTTTCTTCAGTTAGAAGAGAGATCAAGATCTTAAGATTGTTCATGCATCCACATATCATCCGTCTTTATGAGGTTATAGAAACACCCTCAGATATTTATGTTGTTATGGAGTATGTGAAATCGGGTGAGCTTTTTGATTACATTGTGGAAAAGGGAAGGTTACAAGAAGATGAAGGGAGGAATTTCTTTCAACAGGTGAATTAAAACATTCGTTGTTACATACTTTCATTAACTGTTTGAGTGTTTTCTTAATTTTTTATAACATAATTTCGTTTTCTTTGAAGCAGATAATATCAGGTGTTGAATATTGCCATAGGAACATGGTTGTTCATAGAGATCTTAAACCTGAAAACCTTTTGTTAGATTCAAAATGCAATGTGAAAATTGCTGATTTTGGTTTAAGTAATATCATGCGTGATGGACATTTTCTTAAAACGAGTTGTGGAAGCCCAAATTATGCTGCTCCTGAGGTAATGGATTTATGGGATTTTAAAGAAAATTAAGAAAAGTAATTAATTTTTTTTTAATGGTTATGATTTTGTGTTGTGTTTTTTACTTTTTAGGTTATATCTGGGAAGCTGTATGCTGGACCTGAAGTTGATGTGTGGAGTTGTGGTGTTATTTTGTATGCTCTTTTATGTGGGACCCTTCCTTTTGATGATGAAAATATTCCTAACCTCTTCAAGAAAATTAAGGTACATTCATAAATTTATTACAGTTTATAAAAGCACCTATAATAGTAAATAGTAAAGCTTATTTATGCCACATCAGCTCCAACTCATCCAAAAACCTCAAGATATGTCCATTATAGTAAAACTTTTTTTTTTCTCTAAGCTTATTTATATCATTACAAATCTTATATAATTAAAATAAAAATTAATTTCCAGGGTGGAATATATACCCTACCTAGTCACTTATCACCTGGAGCAAGAGATTTAATTCCAAGAATGCTTGTGGTGGACCCCATGAAGCGAATAACTATTCCTGAAATCCGTATACACCCGTGGTTCCAAGCCCATCTCCCACGTTATCTGGCGGTCCCACCACCCGATTCCATGCAACAAGCGAAAAAGGCAAAATTACGAAAATACCCTTTTGGTTCTTTATTAATTACATGGGCATTTAAGTAAAATTGTGTGTTTTTACTTTTTACAGACGGATGAAGACATTCTTATGGAGGTGGTTAAGATGGGGTTTGATCGCGATACCCTCATTGAATCTCTTCGCAACCGAGTGCAAAATGAGGTATAAATTGTTATTTATTTATTTTTTAAAAAAATTTAATGGATATGTTTTTTTGTTTATTTATTTATTTATGATTATTGTTTATTTTATGTAGGGTACAGTGGCGTATTATTTGCTTTTGGACAATAGGTTTCGTAACTCGAGTGGCTATCTTGGAGCTGAATTTCAAAAACCCTTGGTAATTTTTTTTTTTTTTTTTTTTTTTTTTTTCAGAATATGAAAAAATAGGATTTAGACTGATGTCAATGAGACAAAAAGTACAAAATTTGTGGTCCCACCCAAAAAGATTGGGCACAGATTGATGTCAATTGGACAAAAGCTGCAAAATTTTTTTCCTACCAAAAAAAGGTGGGACAGACGGATGTCAATGAGACAAAAATTGCAAAATTTTGGGTCCCACCTGAAAAGGTGTGACAAAAATGCCCTTCTCATAAAACACATCCTTAAAAAAAGTGTCATGTTTTCTATAAAATGGGAAAAAACTTTATTTACTCGTTTGTGTAAAAGACAAAAATGCCCTTCTCATGAAAAACGTCCTTGAAAAGCTTGTGGATATATCTTGTTTGTGTAAAAGACAAAAATGCCCTTCTCATGAAAACCATCCTTAAAAAGATTGTCATGTATTCTATAAAATGGGAAAAAAGCTTTGTTTACTCATATATATCTATGGTCTATACACGTATCAGTATTACATATATGATATGATATATCCAAAGTTTGTGAATTTACCGATTTGCCCTTTTGGCTGAACAAAAATACAGGATGGATTCAACCGCATGAGTTCAAACGAAGCTCCTACTTCTCCAATTATGGCACAACGCCCATCTGCTTACATGGAATATCAAGGAATGAATATCAGAAACCAAGTCGAAAGAAAATGGGCTCTTGGACTTCAGGTTAAGTTTCTTGAAACAATTAATTAATTAAAAAAATAAAAAAAAACATTTTTTTTCTTATTGTTTTTGATTTTTTTTTGATAGTCTCGAGCACATCCTCGTGAGATAATGACAGAGGTTCTGAAAGCTTTGCAAGAGCTGAACGTGTGTTGGAAAAAAATAGGTCATTACAATATGAAATGTAGGTGGGTCCCGGGTGTGCCAGGTCATCATCAAGGCATGGTGAATGATTCTATTTCCATGCAAAGTAATCATAATTATTTTGGAGATGAGTTGACTATTGTTGAAAATGATGGTGCCTTGACTTCCCCTAATGTCGTCAAATTCGAAGTCCAGGTAATATTTTTATTTTTATTATCGACTTATTTATTTATGTTTTTGCATTAAGAATTATTTTGTTTGGTATGGTGGAATCGGAAGTATGGAATGGAATTGACCATTCCCAAAAGCATTTGAATTCTGATTCCTTCCTGGACTAGAATTATTTTGCATTAAGAATTATTTTATTTCAGTTATTAAGAAGGAATTATTTTTATTATTAACTTATTTGGGTTTTAATGAGCTTTTATTACAATTATGTTTTTTGTTTTGTAAATAATAAACTCTATAGCTATAATTAAATTACATATATTATTACTATTAAAAGTTAAAACCATATATGTTATTTATATATAATATAAAATAAAAAAATCATATGTAAAAGTTCATTCCATTCCTACAAGCCACAACCAAATCTTTTTTTGTTATTCGATTAAGTATACAAATCTTTTTTCGAGAATTTCACGATTGTAATTACAAGTTATAACTCTATTTTTTTACAAATAACTGGAAAAAAGAATTATATACTTTATCATAATCTTGTTTGGGTTTTAACAAGCATTCATTATCTATTCAATATAATCCACAATTGGAGGGGTATGTATTTTGGTCTCTTAACAAGATAAAAGAATGGAATGGAATCTCGGATTCCGATTCCGAGGTTCCATCGGAATGGAATCTTGGATTCCGATTCCGACCTTACAAAATACCATTTCATTATTGCAGCTTTACAAAACTCGCGAGGACAAATATCTGCTTGATCTACAACGAATCCAGGGCCCACAGTTTCTATTCCTGGATCTTTGTGCTGCGTTTCTTGCTCAGCTTCGTGTGCTGTAAACCTGTAAAACCCTAAAAAATAAATATGAAGGAACACAACACAACACAACTACCTGCCTGCTTTCTCCTTGGAGTTGGACTCTTCCCTCCCTTGTGAAGAAAAGCTATTATGCTATAATAGACCAATGTAATGTAAATATCTCTCTCTCTCTCTCTCTCTCTCTCTCTCTCTCTTCTTGTCTTTCTCATTTAGGTAAGGGTAGGCGACTCTTGTGACTTGTGAGCCAATCTTTTTGCTGACTCACTACGCCTCAAATACCAATCAACTTTATTTTCTTACTTTTTATATCAATGTAAAATGATAATACTTTGCTAGAGTCTATCATTATCAATGTTGTTTAATCATTAATGCCTTTCTTTTTGTTAAATTTGTTGATGCTTATCTTAATTTTATGAATGACTGATATATTGAATATGAAGAATATACCTATACATTGCAAACTAGTATGAATGTTGATGTGTTGATGATATAAGAATATCATCAATTAATATGAGGAGAATACTCATTGGAATTCGATCAATGACATAAGAAAGGAGGAATCTATATTATTGGATTCTGGATAATCCAGTTTTGAATTTCTTTTATATTCCGGGTTTTGCCATATTGGTTGGAGATTATTGGATTCCAAAAATATAACAAGCTGATTTTTTTTTTTTGGATTTTGGATGGAAATTATAGGATGTTTTCGGATAAAAATAACCATCCCCAAAATTGGATTTCAAATTTCATGGTATTTGATTCAAAAAGGCAGATGGTATTATCCGTATAAAATTCAAAACTGTCTAATCTTATAATTTGAACCCGGTTTTAAAAAAACCCGGATAGGATTGAATTTCAAAATTTTGAACAAGTTTTTTGTGTGCCTACCTCAATGTTAAAGGATAAAGGAATAATTGTTTGAGATTTTATTGTTCATGAAAAATAGTAATGTATTCGGGCTTAAGAAAAAGACTAGTCTATATCCTTAATTGGAATTAAGACCGAAAGAGAACTCATTAGTTAAAAGAAAAAATTTGCAAGATCATTCAAGAAGGCACTAAATTACTATTAGCGGCATCGGCTAAGGAAAATGGAAATGCCGTAAGTTTGATATGGTCTTTGATAGTAATATGTGGTTTCATAGCATAACATTCCCCATCTAACTCTTTTTAGGTGTTTGTGTGGATCACGATCCTATAGTCCATATAGGTAATAGAAAAATGAGCCTAGACTTTCTTGAAGTTCTCTCCCGAGTTGGGATTATGGCTGGTCTTGAGCACATATTGGGTGTGCAATCGTACATGACATGTGTCATTACGGATACTAAAATTTTAATGTCACTAGATTTTCGTTCTTCATCGCTAATACGTCATTGCTAATCCAAAAGTTTAGGGATCTATTTTTTATTTTTGCTCAGGTTGGGATTGTTGGTTATTTTGATAACCAAAACATAAACGTAGAAGTATAAACTTTGAATCTTTAATATCGAATCTGATTAAAAGAAAACTTAAACAATAAGAACGATTATATACCTTGTTCCTTTGAGATTTTCGAATTTGGAGATTAGGGTTAGTTTTCCAGTTGATCTCAAGAACACTCTCTAAAATCCCACAACAATCCCTAAAATGAAATTCTGGTATGTATTTTTGTATATCGTAAATCTGCTTCTCATCACGTATTTATATAGATGGAGATATAACTGAATGTGAGAGATATTAGAGATTTAGGAGATCTTGAGTTAAACCGAAAACTTAACCTACAAGATAAACATGGTAATTGTATATCTTTATTTATTAATAAAATCAATCTACCAACAATTTTATATAATTTCCATAATAATATAAAATTAATGATAACATTATTTATATATATTTATTAGTGATTTTAAAATATCCAACAGGGATATATTGGGATAACTAATGCATAAAGGGTGTTAGGAAAGATTTAACTCATTTCGATGTGGTTGATTCATGTATACTTTGCTTGAAAATGAGATATTTTTCTAAATATTGATAATAGCCTGTGATAATGACGGGGCAAAGGATTCGACGAAGCTTAACTCATTTCTTTAGTCTTCCGGTTGATTTTTGATTTTCGTATCAACTTCATGTTGTGCACTTATATGAAAATATTGCTGACATAAAATATTTAATTTGTTGTATCCCAACAAAAGTGTCAATTTGTTGGAAGTCAGATCCAATAAAGATAATAATAAAAGTAAACCAACTTATGCACACAAAATATTGTATGAATAGAAATAAGGTTCGTGTTCTCACAAATGCAAAATAACAATCTCATGCCAAATTTGAAGACATTTTGAGGCCCGACAAGGCTCGACGAATTTGAGGTGGATTCGCAAACACCGTGATGCCACCTCGGTAAGCGTTGCTCAGAGACGATACTCAATACCTTTCTACCGAGTTCAACACCCACTCTTCACCGAATGAGCTAATGGCTCATTTAAAAGAAAAAAAATAAAAAAAATAACTATAAGTACAACCCTACATTCCTTCATATACCACATCAAAACCTTCTTCTCCACTCTCTCTAAAAAAGTCATCTTCATCTTCTTCATCGTTTTTTTTTTTTTTTTTTTTTTTTTTTTTTTTTTTTAAATCGACCATAGATGTTATTCAAGAGACTGAGAGGCTGAATAGAAGATATAAGAACTAAATCAACAATTTGTCGAAAATGCTCGTCGGAGAAAAAGAAGGTTCATACAAAGAAATCATGAAGCTTCTCACCAATGCCTCATGTAAGATTATTTTGAAGAACACACAAATTTTCAAGGATATTATTTTGTCGGCGGTTCCGTATGCACAAACATTTGTTTCAGTGTATAGTCAACGACGCCACGACAGTGTGCTCATATTTCCAACGACATGTAAATGCTAGAGGTACAATTGGTTTTACCTCCTTACAAAAATGCACCGCCGTACTTCATCAACTAGCATATGTCACTTCCCCCGATGCACTAAATGGGAATTTTAGGATGTTCGGACGTACTGCATGACAAAACCATCACACATTTTGTAAGTGTGACATAAGATTGTATTATCCACGATATTTGCACAAACCTACTTGTAGTGACATCCAACAATCATATACTGATCATTCGAACGTGACGACTTCCATGGAATGTTAGTAAGCCTAGATTGCCTCCACTGGGAATGAGACAATTACCTGAATGCACATCAAGACCAATACACCAAATGTTTTAAAAATCGGTTTGAACCGGCCGATCGAACCGGTTGGACCGGGAACATGGGGAGAGAACAGTTCAACTATCACCATTTCTATGTCGATTTCTGAACCGGATTGAACTGATCGGTTTTTAGAAAAACCCGGTTGAACCGATAAAAAAAACCGGTTGAACCGGTTAAATCGAACAAAAACACATGAAAAAAAATCATTTACATAATAAACTTTAGAGATTTTTTTTTTCAAAACTATTTAATTTTCCCTAAATAAAAACATATAATAAATGTTATAAATTTTTTTGATGTGTTTATATTCATCTAAAACTATATTTTGTTTCGGTATTATATTTTATTTTCTTTTTGACGTATATGCATTGATGTAAAACACTAAAGCTTATGATTATGTGTTATTTAATGTATTTTGATTCATCTACAACTTATTTGTATGTGTATTTTTAATGTTTGAACTTGTAAACATCAAATTCATGATTTATATATGTATGTATGTGTAGAAAAAACATGAAAAATATTGAAACTGGTTGACCTGGCAGTCGAACCGGTAACCGGTAACCATACCAGTTTAACTAAAAAACCAGTTTTTTAAACATTGAATACACCCGAGATGATCATGGTTATCCAATTCTCATACTTGAAGCGGTGAGCTCACATGATTTGTAGATATGTCACGCATTCTTTCGTCCTTGAATGCTGGTCGTGAATGACATAAATGTGCTTAACATGTCTGCGTAATTCGACGACATGTATACGGAACTGCACCAGATTCTTCGTTTGTGCGTGGACATGATATAAGTACGAGTATTATCTTGTGGACGTGATCTATCCGGAGTATTTTTGTTTTGTGAAGTCATTGTCTTGTCTTAATGATCGAAAAAGGTTAAAGTTCAAGAGAGCTCAAGAGAAGACAGTGAAGGATGCTAAACAAGTGTTTGACGCTCTTAAAAAACATTGGCATATATTTAATATTTATATATCATGCAGTTTTTATTGACGAGAAGAAAATATGTGAGATGATGTATATTTGTATCATATTTCATAATATAATTCTCGAAGATGAAAAAAATGAATATGCGAGTAAAATGAAAACGAGATCGTTCTACAGACATAAACATTTGAGGTTGGAACTGCACCAAATTCTTCGTTTGATGTGTGTGGACATAATATAGGTACGAGTATTATCTTGTGGATGAGATCTATCAGGAGTATTCTTGTTTTGTAAAGTCATTGTCTTGTCTTAATGATCGAAAAAGGTTAAAGTTCAAGAGAGCTCAAGAGAAGACAATGAAGGATGCTAAACAAGTGTTTGACGCTCTTTAAAAACGTTGGCATATATTTAAATATCATATAATTTTTATTGACGAGAAGAAAATAAGTGAGATTATGTATACTTGTATCATATTGCATAATATGATTCTCGGAGATGAAATAAATGAATATGTGAGTATAATGAAAACGAGATCGTACCACCGACACAAACATTTAAGGTTGGAAGCGACGAGTATTTGTCGAGCGTGCATACTTCAACAAACCTAGAACCAACCCATTTTATATAATTACAAGCTTAAAACATTACTAATCTTTCTGTCCCATTTTACTTTCAACTATCTAGTTATAGACAATCCGATTTAATTTCACAAATCCAACGAATAAAAGAAAAATCATTAGCTAAAAAGAAAGTATGTCACATGAGGTGAATGGTTAAGCAAACCGAAAGCATTTGAAATGTATTTTTGATGCATTAAGTTATTTATATTTTACTAGGTTTAAACCCGTGGAAATCCACGGGTGATAAATTGAAATATAATTATAGTTTTTAATTTGTAACAAAAAAAAGATATGAAAGTTTAGAAAAAATGAAGAATAGTGATATTAGCATTAATATGAATAAGTCAAATACAATAAAGTTGTAAAAATTAATTAATTAATATGATAGATGAAGTAAGATACAAGAAAAGTAAATAAAAGATGGTAGAAAAGTAAATAAAAGATGGTAGAAAAGCATTGTTTATAAATTCCCAAAAACTTCCTTATAAACGACATTGGAAGTTTTATTTGTGAGACTACCATCCTTATCTAAAATTAACAATTTTAATCCGTCCCTACTTTCTACTCTAGATAAAGCAACATACAATTGGCCATGTGAAAACACGGGATGTTTGAGAAACAAACCAACCTTGGATAATGACGTATTCCCTTAACAGTACCAACAATAATGACTGTCTTTTCCTGGATATTAAAATAATGCTCATTGTTAATAAATGTTATTTTGCGAAAGTGTATTTTAGTTTAGTTATAACAATATACTCTAAATATGAAAAAACATTTAAAATTTAAAAACATAAGTGCATTAAACTAACAATTTTAAAAATAATGTAAAGTACCTCTAAAGGTTCAAACAAGTCTTCAATGTTAGAAGGTGATTAATGCGAAGGGATGCAAAGTAAAACAATCTGAGTGTTTGCATCTGTGAATCAATTTGAAGTCAATTGGGTTAATATTTGCATATGGGTTCAACATATGAATTTTTGATTTCGCAAGTTTAGAGTTCAAGAACTAAACTGTGTTCGCATCTGGAATGAAAATTTTGTGGTTCGCATTTGATTAATTAGGTTAAAATGCGAAGGTGATTAATGCGAAGGGATGCGAAGGGTGTAAGAATGAAGATGCGAAGTATTTCACAGTAGAATGCTAATTGTGGAAGAAAACAGAAATTTTCAAATATTGTCCCTGGAGTTTCGCATTTTTGGAAATAAATACTCAACTTCGCAAATGGGGGTCATAAAATGATGAAATTGCAGAATTTTTAAAGAGATACACACACATAGACAACCACACATATATTTAGAAAATTAAACTAAAAGATGATAAATTACAGATTATAGCATTGTCCTTGATTGAGTCAATTTCCTTTATAGGAGTAATATGTTCCATTGTACCTTGCAAGTTAAAAAAAAAAAAAAATTTACATTAAATTAGACAATTATAATCAGCACACAGAAAAAAAACAATCAAACAGTGAAGAAGAAAGTACATTGGTAGGCTGTTACGATTAAATTAGACAATTATAATATGCGTTTTTCCAGGTGAGTATTCATATAAAGTATTTATTTCCTTAATTAAAACAACAAAAGATATATTTTTATTTATTTTTCCAATTTGCATAACTTTTTTTATTGATTTAATAAAGTTGCATACCAAATTGTTAGGCTGTTACGATTTCACCACCTAAAATATGTATATTTGTATTATAATATATTATCTTGTTAGTATTTCATGAATGCAATCAATAACACTTGTGTGCTTTGAATGCGAAGTTGGATTTAGCTTTGCTATAAGTTTCAATCGATTTTGAAATTGAGTATTGTTCGCATTTGTATGAGTGTAGTCGATGAATCGATAAAGCAAGAACATATGAGTTTTGATTCGCAATTGGATTGATGATTGAGGGATGATTCGTGAAGAAAAACGCGAAGTCAAGGACTGTGAAATTGTTGTTTGCAAGAATTTAAAAACTCGATTGTGGAGTTGTTGATGCTCATTTTGCGAAAGTAAAACAATCGAGTGTTTGCATCTGTGAATCAATTTGAAGTCAATTGGGTTAATATTCGCATATGGGTTCAACATATGAATTTTTGATTTTGCAAGTTTAGAGTTCAAGAACTAAACTGTGTTCGCATCTGTAATGAAAATTTTGTGGTTTGCATTTGATTAATTAGGTTAAAATGCGAAGGTGATTAATGCGAAGGGATGCGAAGGGTGTAAGAATGAAGATGCGAAGTATTTCACAGTAGAATGCGAATTGGGGAAGAAAACAGAAATTTTCAAATATTGTCCCTGGAGTTTCGCATTTTTGGAAATAAATACTCAACTTCGCAAATGGGGGTCATAAAATGATGAAATTGCAGAATTTTTAAAGAGATACACACACATAGACAACCACACATATATTTAGAAAATTAAACTAAAAGATGATAAATTACAGATTATAGCATTGTCCTTGATTGAGTCAATTTCCTTTATAGAAGTAATATGTTCCATTGTACCTTGCAAGTTAAAAAAAAAAAAAATTACATTAAATTAGACAGAAAACAAACGTTAAATGCTATAAACAGCCATAAAACAGAAAGTGCAAAGTGTGATTCAAAATTTATATAGGTATTTTATAGAAATTTGACAGAAAAAGAAATGCTAACTGTTTTGTTATAATTACTTGTTTGAAAGAAGCATGTTATAACAGGTAAATAAGTGAAAACTAAAATAACGAAAATTGATCTTGATGTTGATACCAAGGGTAAATACGGAATTTTACAAATGTATAACAACAAATTGAGTATACAAACATAACCAAAAAATGCAGAAAATCGAAATTGAATACAGAACAACAAAGATAAATTTGGCCTTTACGATTAAAAAGCCGTATAATATGATCAAATATAAATAAAGGGTAAAAAGGGTATTTTAGCAATATAAAAGTAAGTATCAACAGCAGCAAAGGACATTGAGAAACAGGGCTTACATAAAATAAAAATTAAATTAAAAAAATTGCAGGCCGTGGTAGGGGTATATTAGTCCAATTTGCTCTTCTTCATAGTTAAAGAATGCAGAAAATCGAAATTGGAACTACAAAGATAATAGCAATCCATTCAAACAGTACATGTGATCAATGTCTGTGATGATTAACACAGACATACGTAAGAGAAGCTTATTTTTACACATATACATACACATTGATGATCAATTGAGTGGATCGAATAAAGAATTTAAGATAGAAAATAATTAATAAACAACTTCTGAATCAAAGATAAATAGAAACCTTGATTAACAAATTCAATGAGAAGCAAAATTGAAGTCGCAGAAGAAGAAAAAAAATTTCAATTATACGATTAACACAAACATTGAGAAGCAATCATATATAATCATGAGAAACTCACCGAAAGATTGAAGTTGCTGATTGAATATTCGAAATTAAGAAGCAGAATCGAGATGCATAGACTGTCGTAAAGATTGAATTAAGTAATTGAAGCGGAATATGATTGATATAGTATGTTATGCGCATAATAATTGATTGATATGCATACCATTTTTAGATGCTCTTAATCGGGCATGTAACGGAATTGATTTAATGTATACAGCAGATATTCCATATTCAAATTTCAAATTAGAAAATATCGATATTTCCAGATTCAATATTCCAAAGATTTCGATACAATATCATTATTTCCATCCATATTCAATTTGTAATGCTACGTGAAATTCCATATTCCATATATAATCTAATCTAATTCAATTCCATACCTAATTACCTATTTTATCTATTACCTAATGATACGTGAAAGGATGCTGAAGGGGTAATAGAGTAATTTAACATAGGGCGAAAAATGGATGATTGTAATGACACGTGTCCAGTTGGTTTTGTTTATTAGATAGGGAGATTTCACAATATTCCCACTTAAGTAAATTTTATTTGATCGATTGGGTTTATGGGATCCGATCCGAACCATAAAGCCTTTTTGTAATCTAAAGACCTCTTTAATACACTCGAGCATCAAGGTTTGCGTACAAAATGTGTGAGATTTATATTTTATTTTAAAATAACAATAATTTAAAAATAAAATTTAATAAATAAAAAATAAAACCCAAACCTGAACGACAATGGGCTTCGATGCCTCATTCGGAGAAGACGTTCAACCCCCTTTGTGAATTGTGATCTTCGATTTCCCCAAATAATTCCCAAAAATCGATAAAGTGAAAGGAAGCAAGATCATAACTCAGAAGTTTGTCACCTCTGCTAGTGCGCGAGGTCCACGACGGACGACTCTCGCCTTGCCCGGAGGATGCGCAAAAGGTAAACTTTGGTTTTTTGTTCTTCGATCTGGTTCTTCCTTAATCTACTAAATTCAATTATGCATTCCATAAATCGGCATCAGATTCTAAGTTGCTTACAATTCCATCTCGTTTATCCGATTTGTAGGTTACCGTTTCTTCGGATTCTGTAACGATTGATGTTTGTTTGATTATTGAAATGAAATGAAGTCGATTTAAGCTCAATTATGTATACATGAGGTGTTTTTGCTCTTTTTGAACTGATGAAGATTGGGATCTGAGATTTTAGTGTGACATATTTCAGGATTTAATTTGCCTGTTTAACTCAACTTCATGAATTTTAACAACTACATGAAGAATTCGAATGTTTTTACTATCATAAACACGATTACACCTAACCAGCAATTCAGATTTTTGTTTCCCTCTGATTTTAAAAGAGTTATATACATGAAAATCTGATTTACCAATCTAAGTGCATTGTGCCTAAGAACCCTATATTCTCCCCTAATTTCTAACAGCAATCTTATGCAGTTATGCCATTGGTTTATTGAGCATATACATTTGCATACACTGTTTATTGATTTTGTGATCCTCCATTTCTCTTTTTGAAGGTGGTTATGATCTGCCAAGATCCAATCTGATAAAATCTATCAACAATTTGCTCTGATATAAACATGGGGTGCCCGAATCAACTACCCGAAGGAGTAACAGCTGCCCGAGACACCAAAGATTGTTCCCCTTCCTCTTCCTCCTCATCCTCTTCTTCTTCTTCTTCTACTTCTTCAGCATTCATGGTGAATTCAGAAATCGGTGCAGTTTTAGCAGTTATGAGAAGAAACGTTCGATGGGGTGTTCAATACATGGACAATGAAGATCAATTAGAACACCCATTAATCAAATCCTTCAAAGAAATTCGAAAAAAAATCTTCTCATGGCAACATCAATGGCACACCATAAACCCTGTTCTTTACCTTCAACCCTTTTTAGATGTGATTCAATCGGATGAAACAAGTGCTCCAATAACCGGTGTTGCATTATCATCACTTTACAAATTCTTAACCCTTGAAGTTATTGATCTTGACACTGTGAATGTATCTGATGCATTGCATTCAATTGTTGATGCTGTTACAAGCTGTAGATTTGAGGTGACTGATCCTGCTTCTGAAGAGGTGGTTTTGATGAAGATTTTGCAGGTTTTGTTGGTGTGTATGAAGAATGAAGCTTCGGTTAAATTGAGTAATCAGCATGTTTGCAATGTGGTGAATACTTGTTTTCAGATTGTTCATCAAGCAGGGGCAAAAGGGGAATTGTTGCAAAGAACCGCTAGGCATACTATGCATGAGTTGATTAGATGTGTTTTTATGCATCTCCCAGATGTTGTGAATAAGGAAGATGAGGTTACTCATGAGGTAAGTTGACTTTTTTCTTTCTTCTTTGACTTGGTTTTTTTTTTAGTTTTGTTAATAGATTAGTAATTTGCATATTTTGTTTCCCATTTTGCTGTTTGATAATGCTTTTGGTCCCTGACACTAACACCATTTGTTTTACATTATAATTACTAAAAATATAAAGTGGAGGGCAAAATGGTAATTTTGACTAATTTGCATATTTCATTTCCCATTTTATTGTTTGATAATGCTTTTGGTTCCTGACACTAACACAATTTGTTTTATGATATAATTACTAAAAATATAAAGTGGAGGGCAAAATGGTCATTTGACTAAAACAAACGGTGTTAGTGTTGGGGAACAAAAGTGCTTTGAATCACTGGAATAAGGACCAAATATGAAAAAAGATTTCTTTTTGGACTGAAATGGGAATGATCAGTATATTAAATTGATTACAAAAATCTACCAAATTATAGTATTGTACTTTCAATTATTTATTATTAAGATATTGTACTTTTGAAAATATACCCAATTTATAGTAGTGAATACTGCACTGTATTGTATTTAGTAAATTTTTTCATTTCTTTCTATTATATTTTTTTCTTATTAAGGCATTGTAAATTGAAAAATCTCCTTAATTGACCAATTTTTGTAATTTTATTCGTTTGACTCAGGTCAACGTGCCCAGTAACGAACAATCATCCACGAGTAACGGCTACACCGGTTCAAAAATCGAATCCGTCGGAGGTTCTTTAAATCTTTCCGCCGTCGTACCGGAAGTCAAAATGGATGAAACTTCCGGCGAGGTTGGTCAAACTAAAAACCATGTTGTTACAGAGCCTTATGGTGTTCCATCAGTGGTGGAAATCTTCAACTTCCTTTGTTCACTTTTAAACGCGGTAGAACATTACGGAATAGCTCCAAGATCGAACTCATTAGCATACGATGAAGACGTTCCTTTATTCGCCTTGGGTTTAATCAACTCCGCCATTGAATTAGGCGGCGCCGCCCTCGGCCACCACCCGGAGATTCTTGCCCTAGTGCAAAACGATCTGTTCCATAGCTTAATCCAGTTCGGATTGTCTCCAAGTCCGCTGATTCTTTCAACAGTTTGCAGCATCGTTTTGAATCTCTACCATCTCATGCGAGTTAAACTGAAATTGCAGCTCGAAGCGTTCTTCTCTTCTGTTCTCATGAAGATTGCTCTGAATAAACACGGAGCTTCGTATCAACAACAGGAAGTCGCGATGGAAACTCTCGTTGATCTTTGTCGGCAACCGACTTTCATCCACGAAATGTACGCGAATTACGATTGCGACATATCGTGTAGCAATGTTTTCGAAGATTTATCCAATTTGTTATCAAAAAGCGCGTTTCCGGTGAATAGTCCATTATCGGCGATCCACGTTCTTGCCCTAGAAGGATTAATCGCGATGATAAGCGGCATGGCGGAGAGCATCGGCGATGAAGCGCCACCGCTAGAACCAGATCCATCGAGTATTGAAGATCACGAGTCGTTTTGGAAAGTGAAGTGTGAGAATTTCGAGAATCCCGATGCTTGGGTACCTTTCATTCGTAAAATGAAGCATATCAAGAAGAAGTTAACAATCGGGTCGGATCATTTCAACCGGGACCCGAAAAAAGGTCTGCAATTTCTCCAAGGAATGTATTTATTACCTGAAACACTCGACCCAATCAGCGTAGCATGCTTTTTACGCTACACTACTGGACTCGATAAAAACCTCGTCGGTGATTATCTCGGGAATCACGATCAATTTTGCATCGATGTTCTTCAAGAATTCGCCGGAACTTTTGATTTCAGGGACATGAATCTTGACATCGCGCTACGTGTTTTTCTAGAAACCTTCAGATTACCAGGGGAATCACAGAAGATTCAGAGAGTTGTTGAAGCATTTGCTGAAAGATATTATGAACAGTCGCCGGATATTCTCGCAAACAAAGACGCCGCCTTGTTATTATCATATTCTTTAATTATGCTCAACACAGATCAACACAATGCTCAGGTGAAAAAAAAGATGACGGAGGAAGATTTCATCAGAAACAACCGGAGAATCAATGGTGGCAATGACCTCCCCAGGGAGTACTTATCAGAACTTTACAGATCAATCAGTGAAAACGAGATTAAAATGACACCTGAACACGGTGTCGGGTTTCCGGTCATGACCCATGATAACTGGGTCGGGTTGATCCATAAATCCCGACAAACCGCTCCGTTCATCGTCTGCAATTCAGGCGACAACTCCGGTGACCGGATTAACCACGAAATGTTTGCGATTTTATCCGGGCCCACCGTTGCCGCCTTATCTGTTATTTTGGATCTTGTGGAACAAGAAGATGTTTTACAAGTTTGTATCGATGGGTTTCTTGATGTTGCTAAAATCGCCGGGAGTTATCATCTTGATGATGTTCTAGACGGGTTGCTTGTCTCTCTTTCCAAATTCACAACGTTGCTGATTCCGATGTCGATTGAGGATTCTGTTCTTGCGTTCGGTGACGATTCTAAAGCCCGGAAAGCAACGGTTGCGGTTTTCACAATCGCGAATTCATACGGCGATTACATACGATCGGGCTGGCGAAACATTCTTGATTGTATTCTAAGTTTACACAAATTAGGGCTTTTACCCGCCCGATTAGCCCGTGATGCCGCCGATGACTTCGATTCCGTTTCCGATCCCGATTCCGGGAAATCAACAGTCACCCCGGTATCAACAAAACCTGCGTTACCCCCCACCCGGAAACCATCCGGGCTCATGGGGCGGTTCAGCGAGTTTCTTTACTACGATACCGAAAAGCCCGCCCCGCAACCCTCCGAAGAACAAGTGGAAGCTCGGAATCGGGCGATGGAAACCGTTAAAGATTGTCATATCGAAAACGTGTTCACGGAAAGTAAGTTTCTTCAATCGGAATCTCTTTCCAGTCTGGCCCGCGCCCTGATGCTAGGCGCAGGCCCCTCCGGAATCAGTAATTCCGGAGACGACGAAGACGCGGCGATCTTCTGTCTGGAATTACTGATTACCGTCGCGTTGAATAACCGCGACCGGATTATGATTCTATGGCAAGGGGTGTACGAGTACATTGCGAATATCGTTCAATCCGCAGTGATGCCGAGTGCGTTAGTGGAAAAAGCGGTTTTCGGATTAATCCGGATTTGTCGTAGGCTTTTACCTTATAAAGAAGATTTAACCGATGATTTACTAAAATCCCTTCAATTGATTCTAAAACTCGACGCCAGGGTGGCGGACGCGTATTGCGAACACATAACACAAGAAATCATGCGGTTGGTCAAAGTCAATGTCGGTCAAATCAAGTCTCACATGGGGTGGCGGACAATCACCTCGCTTCTATCAATCACCGCGCGACATCCGGAAGCTTCCGAGCCAGGATTTGAAACCCTAGAATTCATCATGTCGGACGGGGCCCACTTGTTACCCGCGAATTTCGTCCTATGTGTCAACGCGGCTAGGCAATTCGCGGAGTCGCGAGTGGGTGACGTGGTGAGGTCGGTTAAGTCGGTTGATTTGATGGCGGGGTCGGGTGTTTGTTTAGTACGGTGGTCCCGAGAAGCGGAGGAAGCCTCCCTTCAAGTATACGAAGACATCGGTGAAATGTGGTTGAGATTAGTTCAAGGGTTGAAGAAAGTTTGTTTGGATTCGAGGGAGGAGATCCGGAATCATGCGGTTTTGATGTTGCAAAGATGTGTCACGGGTTTAGACGGGATCTATCTTGAAGATGAGATGTGGTTGCAGTGTTTTGAATTGGTGATTTTTGGTGTTGTTAATGATTTATTGGAAATCGTTGAGGAGAAATCGGTGAAAGAATATAGAAATATGGAGGGGACGCTTGTGTTATCGTTAAAGCTTTTAACCAAAGCTTTTTTGCATTCGTTGCCGTGTATTTCGAGGTTGGTTTCGTTTGAGAAAATTTGGGTCGGGGTTTTGAATGGGATGAAGCGGTATATGGAGGTTAAGTTTAGAGGGAAACGGAGTGAGAAAATTTACGAATTAGTCCCTGAGCTTCTTAAGAACACTTTGCTTGTCATGAAAGCGACCGGAATCCTTTCGTTGCCGGATTCCGATTCTGGTGGTGATTCCGGTGGGGTATGGAATCAGACTTGGGTACATGTGAAAACGCTAGCACCGTTGTTGCAGTCGGAGGTGTTTCCGGATGAGGAACTGGAACCACGAGCCGTGGGTGCCACCGCACCGGTTCCCGAGGCTAATTTGTTGGTTCCGTGAAGTTTTGAGGGGTAAAATGGGAAATTGGGAATGGGGAGTTTTAGTTGAGGTAAGGACTAAGGACTAAGGACTAAGGAGGTTTTCATATATTTGTATACTTTTAGTACATTGTATAATTGTTGGTGGGAGGTGAACCATGAACAAGTTTTTTTGTTTATTATTATTTTGGTATTTGGTTGACTTTGACATTGACATTCACATTGAGATTTGTTGACCTTTTGATGAGTCAAAGGGATTTATAGAGACATAGATTCGAAAGCATTTTTTTTGGTAGCCAAACTTCTCTATCACTTAAACGTCATTGTTATTTACCGTATAAATCAGATATACATACAATGTTACGAAATTTTTATTGAGTTTATAGAGTAATGTATATATAATCGTGCTTTTGGAAAATTTATTTGATAAATAAGAGCATTCAACTTCTATAATTTTAATGAAATCTTTGATTTCTATATCTTAGTTCCGACTCTTTTTGTCCAATTGAAAGGTATAAAAGTCAAAACATATTGTTTTAAATGTACAAGTAAAAAACATGAGTTAAAATATTACCTCCAATTGTTTTTCATTATTTTAGTTATAGTTTTTCTTTTATTCTATTAATTATAAATAAGTAAGTTTGTAGGATCCAAAAGGAAACTCTCTTCTACCATCACATATATAACTCAAGGTTAGTGCCCGCAATTTGTTAAGTTGAGATTGTGAAATGAAAAGTTTATTGAAAAAGCTTTTTACCGGTGAAATTAAAATTTGCTGTGAAATAGTCCCTTGTTTAAAACACTTTTTTTAAAGATTTTTTTTTCATCTAATACTTTATATTGGTACATAGGGAGGACATTCGGCTGCAGGAAGATGATCAGTTTAGGGCGGAACCGTTAGGCTATGATACCTTCGACCAGTGGGATCATCGGGTTCGAGCAAAATTTGTTTGCAACGGGTTGGTGAACCCGTAAACCTTTATTGAATGCACTACATGTGAAAATCCAAAGCTTGCTTTAATGGAAAGTTGTAGCCGGTAGCTATGGTTTGATGGAGGCAACGATAGAATGAAAATTTTAGGTTTAATTTATACGGGTTCAAAAGGTTATATGAAGAGTAAATTACACGAATGGTCCCTATGGTTTAGGGTAATTTGCACGTTTGGTCCCTAACTTATTTTTTTAACTCGGAAGGTCCCTATTATTTGTTTTTGTTACGCACTTGGTCCTTATCTTACCTAAAAAGACTATTTTTCCCTTGATTTTTTAATTTATTTAAATAAACACACCCCTAATCCCACCCCCTCACCTTACCTCACCTACCCCATCATTTTTTCCTCTTTAAATAATAGTCTTTTTAGATAAGATAGGGACCAAACGCGTAACAAAATTAAACAGTAGGGACCAAACGCATAACAAAAACAAACCATAGGGACCTTCCAAGTTAAAAAAATAAGTTAGGGACCAAACACGCAAATTACCGCAAACCATAGGGACCATTCGTGTAATTTACTCTTATATGAATTATAGTTTATGTGTGAAATCCATTTTAGTCCTTGTAGTTTATAGATGTTATTAAAACACATTTATTTATTTTCTATCTTATCTTTTTTTTTTTTTTTTTTTTTTTTTTTTTTTTTTTTTTAATATTATGAACTGTATACATTTCAAATGTTTTTTAATAATTTATGTTTGTTTTACGATTCATTAAATAATATTTGTTTTAATCAAATGTTACTTTTAATATTATTTTAGAATTTCTATTTGTGTTCTAAATTAACAAAAGTTTATTTAAAAAATATTATGTTTTATTTTATTTTATATTTTCTAATTTAAATAAATAAAAATACTAATATGACAAGTTGGTTGAATGAGTTGGAAAAGATAGAATTTCTATGTGTTTTGACTTGAAAAAGATAGAAGAAAGAAGAAAAATAAAAACTAACAATCAGTTGAGTGAGTCGAGAGGGGAAAACTCCCTCCTCCCTTAGGGATGAGCATTCAGACATTTGGACTGGATCAGATCAGACATGGATCGACCTCAATAAGTCCGATCCAAGGTCAACTTTTACAAAACCGATCCAATTTGGTTAGGTCAAAATACTCACCCTTATAATTGTAATAGATAAACTAACTTTCGGTAGGCTTCAACAAGCTGTACCATATGCATCTAAAGTTGTATCGATCCAACGGGTATAAGAACCAAAAATTCCAGAACCGACATCAACCGGTCCGGTCAAAGGTCCACTAATTTCTACCAAACAGTTTGATCCAGGAGCCGACATAGTCTGGTTCAATAAAAAAACTCTCCCCTATCTGTACTGGTAATTTATTTGTGCTTTGAAATTGTTTTTTTTATATCCTTATAACTAGAAAAACATCAAATATTCTTTGGGTAAATGGCACAAAAAACATTATTTTTACACAGAAATTCGATTTTGACACCATGTTATTTTTTGTGTCAATTTTGATACTGTGTTTTTCAATTTGTTACAATTCTGACCACTTGACCGGTTAACCAAGATACATGCTGATATGGCATGATGACGTGTCAGTTTTGATGATGTGGCATGCTGACATTATATGATGACGTGTCAAAATTGAATTTTTTTCTCACAAAAAACACTAAGTTTTCATTTTTTTCGATTTTGACATTAAGTTTAATTTCTTTTTCCAACTTTGACACTATGTTTTTTTGTTCCAAATCAAACATTATTTTTTTTCCAATTTTGTTCAATGTTGACAATTTTCTATTTGAAACCGTATAAATATTTTTTTAATACATTTAAACCGTATAAATATGTTTTTTTTTTCATTTAAAAACCATAGTTTTGTATAAATACATTTTTTTTACACTCAAACCATATTTTTATATATAAATATATATTAGTTATATAAAAATTGTATTTTATATTAAATATGCAACTTTAAAATGTGTTTGGAGATTTGGAGTCATATAGTCGATCAAAACTCAGATATCAAGTTGCAACCCATCAAATTTTTACATTTTATTAGAAGCTTATGTTTAGTTTGATTCTCATGATATAACAAATGCTTTGAATGTAAGAAAAAAAAAACATTTTGTATTTAAATAAAAATGTGTTTTAAACGAAAAAAATATATTTATACGGTTTAAAATGTAATAAAAAAATATATTTATACGGTTTCAAATGGAAAATAGACAAAATTGAACAAAATTTGATAAATGATGTTCGATTGGAACAAAAAAACGTAGTGTCAAAATTGAAATAAAAAATTAAACTTAGTGTCAAAATCGGAAAAAAGTAAAAACTTAGTGTTTTTTGTGGAAAAAAAATCAATTTTGACACATCAGCATATCATATCAGCATGCCACGTCATCAAAACTGACATGTCATAATGTCACGTTAACATGTAACCTGATTAACTGGTCAAGTAGTCAGAATTGTAACAAATTGGAAAACACAGTGTCAAAATTGACACAAAAAATAACACGGTGTCAAAATCGAATTTCTATGTAAAAAGATTGTTTTTTGTACCATTTACCCATATTCTTTTGATGTGGTCGGCATTTCAAATATCAAAAATTGCAATTTAACATTATGAATAGATAAAAATCCATAGATTTTTTTTCCTGGAAAATACATAAATTAATCATCAACAAGATTAATTTATGTAAAAATCGTTAAAATTATTTTTCCAAGTATAACTATTTCTATATTTTTATTTTATTTCTTACTATATCTATCCAAAAAGCATTTATCCCAAAAGTTCTTAACCAAAAAAAAGAAAAAGAACAGGTTTAGCATCGAACGGATAAAATTGGGCTTCCCTTAGGATAATGTCAACGTGCTGTTACTTTATCATTTGCTTTCATCCCATTAACAAGCACTACAAAAAAAACCATCGATAAACTTCCAATTCCAACTATATTGCCACATCAGATCCACCGCCGGAAACCGCCTAATTTGCCGACCACCGAATTTCTTCCGATCAGATCAGGTTCGTTATCTTCATCTCTATGCGTTTATTATTCGGGTAAATAAATCTTTCAGGAAAGCTATCCGTATACACCCGTTGACAGATGAATTGTGGTTTGATTTTGATTTTGATTTTGATTTCGATTCAATTTGTCTGCTCTTCTTAATCGGTGCAATCGGTACGTGATCGTTGTAGTTTTCTTTGAGGAGTTGTTTCCGGCGAGATGAGTGAAACATTTGAAGGTTACGAACGCCAATACTGCGAGCTTTCGGCGAGTTTGTCGAAGAAGTGTACATCAGCTACTTTACTCGATGGAGGTGAGCCAAAACCCTAATTCGATTCAATATCTTTCAAAACTATGTATTATATGTTGTTTTTAATCTGATGTTACCATAGATTAGTGGTATTCTAAAGCATTTAGAAACAAACATAATAGAACCTTTTATGATTTACTTTACATTGATGTTGTCTATGTCATCTGATTCCCAAATCAGAATTATTCAGCTTCCTTTTGGTTCAAATCAATTTATGATCTTATAGTATAAATTTTAGAATGCCCTTTTCCTATCCTATTTCTGTAGTTTCAATGCTTCATTGTTCCCAAAAACAAACCTGAATTCCTTCTATTGCTTCATATTTTCTTGCTCATTGGCTTGAAGATGAAGATATCATTCATCTATTACATCACTAAATTAGGAAAAAGAAAGAAAGAAAGAAAGAAGCAGACCCTTGGTTGTGTGTCTGTTATCACTTTATTCAACTTTAATCAACGTTTTTGATGTTGAACAAAACAAAAGACGTAAATACCCTTATTCAGTCCCATGTAACAAACAAAACCAAAATCTATTTCCTTTCTACATAATCATCTTATGTTTGTTATTCATTTCAGAGCAAAAGAAGCAGAAAATTTCTGAAATAAAAGCCGGAATAGATGAAGCCGAGTCTCTGGTATTGTGTCAATCCTTGATTCCATTCCATTATTAATCGCATAACACATTTTCTTTTTCTTTTTAATAATAAAAAAATATAAATTCAGATACGAAAAATGGACACAGAGGCAAGAAGCCTACCACCAAATGTAAAAGCTGTTCTTTTGGCAAAATTAAGAGAATACAAATCGGATTTGAATAATTTGAAAAGTGAAATTAAACGAATTGCATCATCCAATTTAAATCAAGCTGCTCGAGATGAATTATTGGAATCAGGAATGGCAGATGCAACTGCGGTATGTATGACTCATATCCACCAATTTATTATTATTATTATTTTTTTTTATAACTAAAAACTGTAAATTACATTTTTGGTCCCAAGAAGTTTTCTCTTGCAATTTTGGTCCTTATTTGAGGTTCTTGTAAACGGAATTGGTCTGTGTTTTAACTTTTAAGTAAATGACTATTTTTGGTCCCTGAGTATAGTTGATTTTTGCAATTTTGGTCCTTCATTGAGATTCTTGTAATGTTTTTGGTCCTTGTTCCAAATAAATGACCATTTTTGGTTTTGGCCCCCAAGTTTAGCCAGATTTTATAATTTTCATCCCAAAATGTTTTTCTTGCAATTTCAGTCCTTATTTGAGGTTCTTGTAATGTTTTTGGTCTGTGTTTCCAGTGAACTGACTATTTTAGTATTTTTGGTCCTTACATGTGGCTGATTTTTGCAATTTTGGTCCTTATTTGATGTTCTTGTAATGTTTTTGGTTATTGTTCCAAGTAAATGACCATTTTTGGTCCCTAAGTATAGCCAAATTCTACAATTTTGGTCCCAAAAAGTTTTCTGTTGCAATTTTTGTCGGTAATTGAAGTTCTTGTAATGTTTTTGGTCTTCGTTCAAGTAAATAATCATTTTCATTTTCAGTCCCCAAGTATAGCCAGGTTTTTCAATTTTAGTCCCAAAAAGTTTTGGTCCTTATTTGAGGTTCTTGTATAGTTTTTTTGGTACCTGTTCCAAGTAAAATGTCTAATTTTGATCCCTGAGTATAGTTGATTTTTGCAATTTTGGTCCCAAAAAGTTGTTTCGAAATTTTGGTGCATATTTTTGAGGGTCTTGTAATGTTTTTGGTCATTGTTTCAAGTCAAATGACTATTTTTGGTCCCTACATGTAGCTGATTTTTGCAATTTTGGTCCTTATTTGATGGTTTTGTAATGTTTTTGGTCCTTGTTCCAAGTAAATGATCATTTTTGGTCCCCAAGTCTCGCCAGATTTTACAAATTTGGTCCCAAAATGTTTTTCTTACAATTTGGTCCTTATTTGTGGTTCTTGTAAGTTCCAAGTGAAATAAGTATTTTTGGTCCCCGAGTTTAGTTGATTTTTACAATTTTGGTCCCAAAAAGTTTTCTCTTGCAATTTTAGTCCTTATTTGCGGTTCTTGTAACCTTTTTGGTACCTTGTTCCAAGTGAAATAACTTTTTCACTTTAAACAGTGACAAAATACGTTACAAAAATCTCAAATAAGGACCAAATTTTCAGGAAAAAACGTTTTTGGACCAAAATTGAAAAAAAAAGGTATACTCAAGGACCAAAAGTGTAATTCAAAATTAGTGGTGTGAATGTGATAGGTGTCAGCAGACCAAAGAGGAAGGTTATTAACATCAACAGAAAGATTGAATAAGTCAAGTGACAGAGTTAGGGACAGTAGAAGGACTATGCTTGAAACTGAAGAACTCGGTGTTTCACTTTTACAAGATCTTCATCAACAGCGAGAGTCTCTTTTACGTGCCCATGGAACCGTAATTTAAATGACTAAAATGCCCCTTGTACTTTCCACCTTATTGTTCAATGCTCATTTACCCACTTTAATACTGGTTTTTGTGTGTGTTTTCAGCTTCATGGAGTTGATGAGAACATAAGCAAGAGTAAAAAAATAATGACGAATATTTCAAGAAGAATGGGGAAAAACAAGTGGATAATTGGCTCTGTGGTTGCTGTTCTTATCATTGCCATCATCTTGATTTTGTACTTCAAGTTGAAGAAGTAGATAGAATATCCCAAAATTCAAGCCTTTTGTGTTTTGTTGGTTTTGCAAGTGTGTCATTTTTTTTTTTTTTTTTTTTCTTTTTAAAATGTTTGATTTATTTTGAGCAAAAACGCACATTTCCAAGTGTTGATGTTTGTTGTGGTTTTTGGGATCTTACATATGCATGAAAATAAACTTTTTGTGGCGTGTTTATGATGCATCCTTTTGTTAACAAACTTAGCAATCTCTAGGTAAGATGAGGATGAGAGAATATGTTGCACTGTGTTTTTGGCATCGTGTTATTTTTTCGAACCATAAAAAAATGTCAATCATGACTTTTGTGAAGCAAGCAATGAATATAAAACAATACAAGTGGCATGAAATATATTTAGACCGGTTGTAATGGAATAAGTTGGTACTCAATAATCCAAATATAAAAGTTCAATAAATCAAGTGTACAATTTACCAAAGGATAATTGTATTTGACTTTGACTACAAATAGGTCGATTCCGATTGATTAATATAAGAGACACAAGCAATCCGATTGCACAATACAACAAAGAGATGTATTGATAATTTGGTATGTAGAAGCCTTGTCTGTATGTCTTTTAACTGTAAGATGCATAACGTACGTTAAAGATGCAATATTTGTCGACTATTGTCAATGAGATAACTATGCATTATGCATAAAAAGGTTGTCATTTAGTAAAAAATGTTGTCATGTGTTGCACATTAGCTCCAAGTCAAATATGGACGGTGGATTATATTAATGTAACTTAAGGCAACGTTTGACACATGGACAATATGAGACAAAATTGAACCGAACATAGTTAAACTAGACTGAACAAGATTATACAATTATTTTTATAGTGTTTGATTGATTACAACAGAACACAAAAAAATAGTAAAATAATTAGATTGTACTTTTTTCGGTTTTAAAGGTGCCTAAAGCTGTGATTAATTTTTTTGGAGAGTTTAAGAATCCGTTTCTTTTGGGGTGCGAATGATAAGGAGAGAAAGATAACTTGGGTCAAGTGAGACAAGGTTCTTAATTCTACGGAAAATGGTAGAGATGGAATTGGAAGTGTGATGGCTTTTAATATTGCTTTGTTGCTTAAGTGGAGATGGAGATTTCATATTGATCCGAACTTGTTTGGGATAATATCATTCGAAACATCCATGGGTTTAATGGGGGGTTTTGGACATCTAGGTCAAAAACCGAAAGGGTTGAGTTCGTGGATTTCGTCGATCAAACTTTTTCATGCGATTCAAGAAAAGAATATTGTTCCGTTTTTTTTATTTGAGAAAATGTATTGGTAATGGTGAAGAAACTCGTTTTTGGGATGAGAATTGGTCGATGGACGGTTTACTTAGGGATAGATTTCTCGTGTATATGCTATGGAATTTAATAAGAGTTGTTTGGTTAGTGATAGATGGTGTGACACTAAATGGGTTTGGGAGTGGATATGCCTTTACGAGATGGGGGTATCACTATTGCCCGATTCTTGGCTTTGATGGGTAGTCTAGCGCAAGTGAAAATTACAAATCGGTTGGATAGATAAAAGTGAGATTTAGGCCCGGGTGGTGTTTTTGTGGTTAATGCCACGCGACGTCATATTGATGATATTTTGTTGCAAAGAGGCGGAGGTATTACGCTTTGGTGTCGCTTAGTGCCTATCAAGTTAAATGTGCTCTTATGACGTGTTTTGCTAGATAACATTCCTACAATGGTGAAATTGGTGGAACGGAATGTGGATATTTCTTCGGTGCTATGTCCTTTGTGTGATGTATAGGTGGAGGACTCGAATCACGTTTTTTGTTCTTTATGAAGTGTTAGTGAGGTTTGAAGGAGAGTCTTCAAGTTGCTTGACTTATCCTTCCCTTTGTTTTCCAATGTGGCAGATTTATGCAATCGAGTGGATTCGGTTATCGTGAACAATGCTAAGAGGAAGGCGTTGGAGGTTATTGTTCTCACTGCGATTTGGATGTATCGGAATGATGTTGTGTTCCTGACCATAAGGATGAAGAGAAGTTCCATTTTTGATAACATTGTTTTGCATTCTTTTGATTGGTTTTCAAATAGAAGTAGTAGAAGTAGCATAATGTGGACTTTGTGGTTACAAAACCCAATGCTCCAAAACTCTTTGTAATTGTTTTCCCCAACTCCTTGCTAGTTGGTTTCTTTTTATATAGTTTTCAGCCATAAAAAAAACTCTAAAATTTCATCTAATTCATAGGAATCGGTTGTTAAAAAAACTCAAGTTAAATAAAAGTTTATGGAACAACATGAATATTTTCTACCACATCTATAATTCTTTTTGATGTGCAATCAAAGAAGCTACTTTTATTGTATTTAAAGAAGGGAAAATTCATCAAATGATCACAAAAAGAGGTGTGGATGAAGAAAATAACCAATAAAATGCAACTTTCATAAAATGATCATGATTTCCGCAAAGAGGTCTGTGTGGAATTCGTTTAGCTCTAAGGAATTGGAAAAGCTCTAAGGAAGTGACGTGACAAAGGTAAATTCATAAAAACACAAAGAAAACTTAACAAAATTGAAAGGGTACTGGTAAAAATTTGTGTTTGAACTTACCAAAATTGAAAAAATTGTGTTTGAAATCGTTTGAAAAAATTGCGTTTGAAATCGAAAAAAACTTACCAAAATCATTTTTGGCCATGATTATGCGAAGAACAACTCCTCTGATACATGTGTTTGAAGCACAATTCCTCAAAGGGTCCATCTGAGAAATTGTTCTCAAACACATGTCTCTTAGAAACTGTTTTTCGCATAACTATGGCCAAAAAAATTGATTTTGGTAAGTGTTTTCTTATTAATTTAACGAGGTTTCACCATTTCGCACATACTATTAATTCAATATAATAAATTAAACTATAAAAGTATGTTTTAAAACTATTTTTTCGCAGCACCCTCATAATTTTGTTTAGTTTTTTTTGTGTTTGTTTACGAATTTACCATTGTCACGTCACTTCCTCAGAGCTTTTCCAATTCCTTATAGTTGAACGAGTTCTGCAAAGACCCTCTCTACAGAAATCATGATCATTTTATGAAAGTTGTATTTTCTTGTATTTTTTCAACCACACCTCCTTTTGTGGTCATTTGATGATTTTTCCCATTAAAGAACCTCAATGCTAGAATGATAAGAATCACCATAAGTTTTTTGATAAAGTAAATATCGAGGTGTGGATTTTTGTTTCCAATGAGAGAGATAGAGTATTAAGTTTTTTTTCCCTTCAAAATCCGTTGTTTTTATTAGGGATGAACATCGGAACCAGGTACCCGCTTTTGGAACCGCAACCGTCTCGGAACTGCCGGTTCTGGAATTGGAACCGCCTTAAGTGGTTTTGGTTCCGGTTCCTAAAGTTATGGAACCACCTTCAGCGGTTCTGGTTCCAATTCTCATTTTTTTGGAACCGCTACCCGTTGGATACCAACCGAAACCAGTTTATATATATATATATATATATATATATATATATATATATATATATATATATATATATTAGTATTTCAATATAAATATGTGTGTGTTACTTAGACTGGTTTAGAATATATTGGTCCGATTCTGTCCCTCTTTGGTCTGAATTGATTCGATTTGGATCGAACTAAGTTGCGGTTTTTTTGACAAAAGTTAGCAAAGTTAATGTAACCGGATTACCCGCTCCCGGAACCGGAATCGTCGGTTCCGAGACTGGTTCCAAAAATTTAAGTACCGCCTAGAGCGGTTCCTGTTCCGATTCTAACTTTCTAGGAACCGTCAGTTCCGATTCTTGCCAAATGAAGCGGGTAAATGAAGCGAGTACCCGCCTATGCTCATACCTAGTTTTTACTCTTTAGTGATACAAATAGCACCTCTATGTATCCTATTCTTTTAGTTTAAAGCTCTTGACGAAACGTGGTAGAGATACGAGAGACAAGAGAATGAAGAGATTGGGGGATTTTTGTCAAATATATTTTCTTCCATCGAGTTCCACCCTTTTGGGTGGGACTACAAGTTTCGTCCTTTTTGGGTGGAGCTAAAATCTAACAATTAGAATAATCTTGTTGACTTCGTTAAAATTTTATATTGTTATTTTCCCATTCATGCCAAATGCTATTTGATAGGACCTTGTTTTGTTCTATCATAGTCTCGTATCTTACCTAAGGGTTTTAAATCATACAACATATATACAACTTAAAATTACTTCTCAAATAGCTAAATGCATCATCATGATGAACATGCAATTGGTTTATTATTAGGCATTCTATGATTTCAATGGATAGTAAAGAAGTTTCCAATTTCTTAATTTATTTCAAACATCCAAAACTTGAACTAAATTGTGTATTTATTACTTTGTTCGGTTGCTAAAACCTAAAACTCGAAATTCTATGTATGAAATCGGACATTAAAAAAATACAAATGCATGTCTTTCCTCTAGCCACTTGCATGCACATTGGGCACCTTAAAAATTCATTCCCATACACATCTATCGCCGGTGAGCACTTTTAGATTTCTCCATTGTCACTAAAAAGTCAAAATTGACTTGGGCTTCTTCCATCTATCTCTGTCGATCAATAATGAGATTCTTCTAAAGAAATAGTCTTCTTTTATTTGACGATCCAATTGCAGATAAAGGGCCGATTCAAGTCAATTTGAAGCACCTCACAAAAAAAAATAAAAAATAAAATAAGACCCTTTTCCGCCTCTACCTATGGCAATTTAATACCCAAAGCTTTTTTTATTTCTATAATAATATAAACAAATACATAAAAATGGGTCAGAAAATTTGGAGGCCCTAAGCCATCGCCAATATTGCCCAACTCTCTGACCTTATGTAGATCTACACACATACAAAGCAAGAAATTGATATAATTATCGTTGAATTTATTATTATAATGTTTTCTTATTTAGTAAAAGAATAAATGAATCAACCTCCGTTTTAATTAGGTAGTTGGATGGACCTCGTGATAATAATCAAATACCTGAAATACCCTTTGATAAAGTATAGTTGGAATCACTTACGTTCGTAATCTGCTCATTTGTATTTTGCAATGATCTTTAACAAATAAATAAGTTTACAAACAAAATACATAAGTGTTGTATTTTATCTGAAAAAAGACTGATTCGAAAATTTATTTATAGTCATAGTTACATTTAGATTTACAAAGAAAAACACAACGGGGATGTAGCTCAAATGGTAGAGCGCTCGCTTTGCATGCGAGAGGCACGGGGTTCGATCCCCCGCATCTCCAATTGTCTCATATTTTAGTTATGCATCTCCATTATTTTGGACAAATTCTCATGAAAAATGTATTTTTCATTCATTTTTTATTCTTAAATTTAACGTTTAACAGTCTATATATTACAACAAGTGATATATATAATAAAATAAACGATATGATTTCCTCCAAATTGTTGGACTTATTAGTAATGCGTTTTTTATTTGATAAATAATTCCTTGTTTCACTATAAAACTTTTTTTTCATGGGCTCTTTAAACATTAGCTTTGGAAGTATTGTTCGCTCCGAAACAAAGTATATACAGAATAAACATATTATTTGGTCTAAGTTCTACTTTAATCACTTATATATGAGAAAAAGTCGACTAAAATATGTTTATTTAAGGAAATATCTTAGAAAACCCAACATATTATTTAATGATGCCCAAGAAAATTGGTTGAATAGTCTGCATGGAGTTAATACAATTACATGACATTTTATTGAACGGCGGTTTGATGTAGCGGACAGTGACATCGATATGATAGAATGTCATAACACCCAATGAACCCGCGTTCGATCTCTCCATGAAAAGATAACAACATCTTTAGCAACCTAGTTTTCCATTAAATGACTTCACTGTTTTGGACACATATAAAACTTGACACCATTCCCCCAGAAACTCCTGATTTATTTATTAGAAAGAAGATGAGAGAAAAGAGACGAAGATTTATGTCAATCTTGCTTAGAAACTATGCTCCCAAAAATACACTCCAATGGTAAAACACTAAACCACATCACCTCATCTTCCTTGTCCTAATGAATAGAAAATAGTGTCATAAGAACCAGGCCCACCGAGCTTCATAAGATATGGGGATTCCAACCACTACCAAAAACATGATCTCCTAAACACTTATGTATTTGCTATTTTTTTTGAACAATTAAATTTTGATAAAAACAACATAATCAAGAAGCTAGTGAGAAAAATAAATAACAAATAGTCGTACATAAGTGGATTTTCATTCATTGGAAACAAGAAATTTTTATCTAGAAAACAAATTAAAAGCATGGATAACAATACTTTAAAAAATATGATTCTTACGCATCTTGAAACCGACTGATGATACTGTTCCAATATTACCATATCACCTGTGACACAAACAATCTCTAACATTTTCTTTTTCTACTTCTTTATTCTCAACTATTTAATCCAAATAAACAACTCCAAATCTCCAATACATCATTGAATAACCAAAATGGGAGACAGCCACTTAAGAACCTTACCCCAAATCTGGTTAGGAGCACTATGTATGTGCTATAGACGCAAAAAAAAATCTACAATTTGATAAAATTACTATAGAAAGAAAATTTAACATGCAACAAGAATAAGAAACATATTTTATTGAAATTTTTAGTGAAATAAATGTTGGAATCTTAAGTCACGTAGGACCTTGGAGACCAAGTAATCGTTAAATATGACAAGTTGGTCATGTTTCCTAATTGTAATCTTATTCTACGAGTTGATAGTTTAGGAGTATATATATATATATATATATATATATATATATATATATATATATATATATATATATATATATATATATATATATATATACACACCGAGATATGGCTTGTACACAAAAACACAATATATGTTTTGAGCAATTTTCCTATTAATCAAAGAGATATTTTGATTAAAAAAAAATTCAAAGCTTTGGTGGAAAATAAAATTGGAAAGCCTTTGAAAGTGTTTAGAAGTGATCGTGGAGGTGAGTTTACCTCTCTCGAGTTTAATTCTTTTTGTGAGCAAAACGGAGTCAAACGCCATCTCACCGCCCCATACTCTCCACAACAAAACGGAATTGTGGAACGAAGAAACCGAACTCTTATGGACATGACGCGAAGTATAATGAAGGCAATGCATGTTCCAAACTACTTATGGGGAGAAGCGGTAAATCACTTCACAAATCTAATCAATCGTGTTTATACGAGAGTCCTTGGTGATACAACTCCATACGAAAATTTGTATAAAAGAAAACCGAATTTAGAGAATGTTCGTATATTTGGGTGTCTAGCACATGCAAAAGTTGAACCGGTTAATCAAAAGAACTTGGATGCAAGATCAAGACCACTAGTATATGTTGGTTTCGCACCTGGTACGAAAGCTTACCGGTTATTTAACCCGGTAACACAAAACATAATCGTGAGTCGAGATGTTATCTTTGATGAAACCAAAGGGTGGGATTGGATTAAAGAAGCAGGATGTAACGATCGAAAAATCCAACCAATTTAAATTTTTCAAAAACAACCCGATTTCATTAAATTATTACAAAAAGGTTTTCAATACAAATCATTTAGAGTATTCCCAGAATCACATCGCTACAAATCATGAGGAGCGGTACGATCACGCTTTCGCCTTGCCACAGTCTCCTGAAGAACCTGAAAAACATTAAACCACAACTGTAAGCCCGAAAGCTTAGTGAGATACCCCCAAAATACCAACCACATATACCATACATATAACATGCTATCTCATAACGAATCACAGAACAACCATGCATATCGGGTCTACTGTGGGACTGGTCCGCCTTGTAGGGCCTTCAGTCCACCTGGTCCACCCTCCGTGTCCAATCATGTCCCTCGAGTTTGTAGTGTGGTTGGTCCGCCCGCACTGGGCCTTCAACTCACCTGGTCCACTCTCTGAGTCTACAGTATGACTGGTCCGCCCGCATCGGGCCTTCAGTCGGCCTGGTCCACTCTCCGAGCCTCGGTACGTCTGGTCCGCCCTCGTGGGGCCTACAGCCTATCCGGACCGCTCGCTGGGTATCTTGGCCTACAGCACGAAGCAGGACCCGCCTCAACCCAACTCCAGTCCAAACAACCATGTGCACATAAACAAGAAATCACATAACAATTCATATTAAGGCAACCTATCTAGCAGATCACATATCACAACATACTCTAACAGGATACCGACCTAACCGGTCACTAGCATAGCCTCACCCTACATACCAGGATACCGACCTTAACCAGGTCCATAACGAATACAATCCATACTACCAGGATGCAAACATATCAAAGCAATAACATAATAACAGATACCCAGATCTCAATCCGATAAAAGGGCCGGCCTTGGTGCCTTAGACCCTGTTGATATAGTAAGGATAACTCACCTCGAAACTACCGGCTGAAAGGATAAGATCCCGCTGCTCCGAACTCTGACACGAACTCCGACACTAAACACCAAAACACTCAACTCAATATATACCCTTAATTACCAAAATACCCCTGGAAGACAACTGGTCAACCTTGGACAAAGTCAAAGTCAACCCCGACTGACTCTACTCGCCGAGTCAACCCGATTACTCGCCGAGTCCCTATGCTCAGAACTTCCCTCAATCTGCGACCCAACTCGCCGAGTCACCCCGAGACTCGCCGAGTCCAACAACTCTGAGTCCACTCGTACCCAACTCACCGAGTCATCCCTTGACTCATCGATTCTCGACTCAACCAGAAAATATTGGGACTCTTCGAAAAGACTCGCCGAGTCCAAGAACAGACTCGTCGAGTCTAAGGCTATCTTCAACCTACTCGCCGAGTTGTTCATCCAACTCGTCGAGTTCTAGCTCATCTTCAAGCAACTCGTTGAGTCCACCCATGTGACTCGCCGAGTACCACCGGTCTAAATCCATACAGAAGCATTCCAGGCCATGCAATTGATCCAAAACATAGATCTAGCCTCCTACAATCCATCCATCATGTAAAGCGGCAAACTTTACGTGAATCCAAAGAGATCTAGGCCTTATTCACTTTAGAGCTAGGGTTTGGGACATGTTGGCTTCACTAAGCACTCAAACACAGGGACTTTAATGCTCTCTAGGCCTTCCCCATCCCAGATTCGAGGTAGCAACCTCAGATCTAACCCCCAAACTGTAAAACATACAAAGATAAGCTCCCCATAAACCCCAAAATGAAGAATCCATATGAGTGATAGCCCAAGAACGAGATATTACCTCAAAAGAATGCCGCAATTGCAATGAAACTCGAATCCAAGCAAAGCCCTTTGATCCAAGCCTCTTCTCCTTCAAGATTTCTTCAACAAACACCTCCCCAAGCTCCAAATGCACTCCAATCTTCCACAATCACGCTTTTTAGGGTTTTTGGACTTCAAGGGGGATCAAAGAGGCTGGGGAGAGGATATAATGTTCTTTAAATAGGGCTCATTCCCCGGATTTAGGGTTTTCTCCACTCAACACCTACTCGCCGAGTCCATCTTTGGACTCGCCGAGTAGGCCACTTGACTCGCGACCAAAGTCGCCACCCTACTCGCTGAGTCCATTCATGGACTCACCGAGTTGCCCTTCAAAATTTACACTTGCCGTTGTGCGTTCCAAAGCTCCACCATCGCCATTCTCCTCCTCCCATCTTCTTGAAAGCATTTTTGGGTCGTCACTACCGTGAAACAGAGGCTGGATCGTGTGTTGTGATGTAGTTGCGTGGGTGTGTGTAGCACCTGGTTCCCGGTATGTGAATTTTATTTGAGTATTGCCCTATTTTAGCCTTGGACTCGGCGAGTCACAAGGTTCGACTCGCCGAGTAGGGACGAGACCCGGGACACGTTTAAGTGGGCGACTCGGCGAGTCCATATCTTGGACTCGGCGAGTCACCGCTGTTGGATGAAACCCTAAGTTTCAGGGGTTTGCACCCTATTTAAACCTCATATCTGCCTCTTGCCAGCCCCCATTCACCCCCAGAGCTCCCAACCCTCGTCCTAACTCGTCCTAAACTTGTTTCTTGTGAATTTGAGGCTCTTGTGTGGATTCTTGAAGGTTTTGAGGCAAGGAGGGGAAAGAGACCAAGAGGAAGGAGAGCCATCCAAGCATCATTGTGTTTTTCAGCAGGTTTCATTGAGGTATATCTCGTTTTCCCCCTGTTTCTATGCTTAAGATTTCATTTAAGGCACTCTTGAGCCATTCCCCAAACTTGTTTGTGCTTAATGTTTCGTAATAAGTGGGTTGGCCTTTAGATCTAGACAAGATTGAGCTCCAAGAGCTCAGATCTGTTAGCTTTATGGACCCATGTGGCTTGTTCATCCTAGATCTACCCTTTTTGAGGCATTTTGGACCCTAAAATCCATATTAGTGAAGATTCACACGTAAAGTTGGAAACTTTACGTATGATTCGTGTCTTAGAAGCCCAGATCTATGAATGGCATGGACTGAAATCAAACAAATCGGTGTATATAGTGGATGCATGGCGACGACTCGGCGAGTCGTTCATGTGACTCGGCGAGTCGGCTCGCGAGTCACCAAATTGGTCCTTTTTAGACGTATCGAGTTGAGCCGTGAGTCACAGGGGGTGACTCGGTGAGTTAAAAGCTGGACTCACTCATGATAGGACTCGGCGAGTCAATGCCTGACTCGGCGAGTCCAAGGCAATCTTCATAGATCAAGAACAGACTCGGCGAGTTGTTCATACAACTCGACGAGTCTTAGCATATGTGTTATTCGGATGAAGATGAACTCGACGAGTTGTTCATACAACTCGGCGAGTAGGATGAAGGAGTTGAATGGCAGTTTAGAAGATGAACTCGTCGAGTCATAGCCCAACTCGACGAGTAGAATCAGGGACCCAGGACAATAGTTTGCTAGGGACTCGGCGAGTGGAGATCCACTCGGCGAGTCGGGTCAACTAAAAGTTGACTTCAATTTGACTTAGGGCTAGACCAGGGGTAAAATGGTCTTTTTACCCAGAGGACAGTTAGCAGTGTATGATTAAGTATATTGTGGGAATTACAGCCGGGGAGTTTCCGGAGCAGCAGCAGCAGTAGTAGGTGATCAATTCCCACACAGACCAACAGCTATTTCGAGGTGAGTTTCCTTTCAGTAGTAACGGATCTAAGGCACCAAGGCCGGCCCGTATAGATGAGACGATAGTATTATAGTGTGGGCCGAGCCCGTATCTATTAGTCGAGTTGATTGTGATATATACCGGTATGATAGAACTCAAATCGAGGGATTGAAAGGTTTTCCAAAAGAAAATGTTCTCTAAAAACTCGGAAAAGAGTCATAAGAAAGAGCGAGGTGTGTGACGTGCGCGACCGGCCGAGCTCAAGTAAGTATTCCCCATAGTACCCATACAAGTTTATGTTATGTTTATCAGCTTACGTAGAACCGCATGCTAGAATAGGGCTAAGGATCTAGGAGTGATGCCTTATGTGCCTGCTTATGTGTTACAGCTTTATGAGTATTGCATGCTAGAATTGAGTAGACAGCAGTAGGATAGCCTGTTTAGGTTATGCCTGATAGTATGAGCTTAGCATCTTATGCTAGTGCCGTTTCTTGTTATAAGAATAGTTTTGGCTTGAGTCTGTTTCCCCTTAACCGAATGTTGCTTGCTTCGTGCTTGGTGGGGTTCTGATTAATGGGAGTTAGCCACTAGGTGAACACGTCACACCACATGTAATCAGGTTTGAATAATCCCAAAGTACTGGAACTGGCCCTATTGTGCAGCTCTTGTTTGAGTCCAACCGTTGTAGGGACGGATCTTTTACTTGAAGGATTATCTAATCCTCATCACATGTGATGGTGTTTAGGTGGTGGCTAACTGGCATTATGAGGAGACCTACAGCAGCTGAGGCCCAGTCGTGTTGAACTTGAGTTTTCCCTAGGGCAAGCCTAGGATGAGAATAGCAGGGAGTAGCAGTAGTAAAGGGGATCTGGCAAAGTCGAGGAACTTCTCGGAGAAGGTACGGATAGATGTGGAAGGTAGTATGGGCCCGTACTACTGAAAGCAGAGGATCCGTACCCTAGCCGAGGAAGGCCAAGACGAGACCAAGGAACCTGTAAGTAGTTGAGATCCCTCAGAAAGTAGCAGTATCACTAATGATTATTATGATGTTTTGCAGAATGGTGGTACTTCGACCGAGACCGACAGATGGCGGGTCAGGAGAAGGGTCAGGTTCGGGATCAGGCACCGAGCCGATTGATGAGAGGCTACGTGAGTTCATCACGTTGGAGATCACCAGGGGCATCCTTGAGTCGACCCCCATCCTCTTTGGGTCGATCAAGGAAAGGATTATGGAGTTGATGGAGGATCGCCTACGGGCATTCAGGAGCGATTTAGCCTCTAGCCAGTCAGGATCTCGCACACTGTCCTTCAAGGACTTCAGGGGCAGTGGTGCGCCGGATTTCCATGGGGTGAAGGACCCCATTGTCGCCAGGCGGTGGATTGCGGATATCGAGTCTGCCCAGTTGACTAGCTTCTGCCCCGAGGGGTCGAAGGTGAGGTACGCAGCAGGGTGTTTATGGGACCGAGCCCGGGATTGGTGGGAGTCAGTGGGTGACTCGTTGGGAGCCTCGGCTATCGAGGCAATGACCTGGTCGGACTTTGTGACTAGGTTCAGGGCGGAGTTTGCACCGGCGGTCGAGCTTCAGCAGCTGGCCAGGGAGTTTCTAGACATGAGGCAGACGACGGAGACTGTGGCGGAGATCACCGCCAAGTTCCGGGAGAGGGCTTTATTGGTGCCCCAGTATGCCGGTGACGAGGATATGAGGAGGACTCGTTACCATGATATGCTACGAGCTGACATCCGGGAGCATGTTAGCTTTTCGGCTTGCCCTACCCTGGACTCTATGATTGCCAGGGCTAGAGAAAGAGAGATAGATTTGGAGCACATCCAGAAACGGAAACTAGAGGACGGTCAGGCAGGAGGGGCTTCAGGGAAGAAGCCCAAGGGATCAGACGGTAGACCGAAAGGTCATTCAGGATCGAGCCGCTGCGGGAAATGCGGCAGGACGCACGTGGGGATATGTAGGATGGGATCAGGAGGCTGCTACAAGTGCGGCAAGACAGGGCACTTTAGCAGGGATTGTACTGCTCCAGTTTCAGCTATTCAGACATCCGAGTTGCTGTGTTTTCACTGCAACCAGAGGGGCCACAAGAAGGCCAATTGCCCCCAGTTGTCAGTTGCAGCGCCAGTGAAGGCGCCGGCTCCAGCGACCCTGCGGATCACGGATGGTCGGCAGGGCAAGGCAGAGGCTCCAGTAGTGAGGAGTCGGGCATTTCAATTGACTGCCGAGGAGGCACGCGCCGCGCCCGATGTGGTGACGGGTACGATTCTTTCTTTCTATCTTTGTTTTATGTTGTTATGATATTGATATGTGCTCCGTGTGTATACATGTGTATTAGGATCGTTCCATGTGAACGGCATCCCGGTCCAGGTATTGTTCGACTCGGGTGCATCCCGATCGTTCGTTTCTCTGGCTCTTAGCAAGAGATTTCATGAGACTTCAGGCGAGTTAGATTGCCCGTTAGAGGTAGAGATTGCTGACGATCGATCGGTGCGAGCATCGATGGTGTTTCGAGATTGTGTTCTGCGACTGTTTGAGGAGCGTTACCTGGTAGACTTGGTCCCCATCCCATTGCGTGGGAACAAGGTGATTATTGGCATGGATTGGTTGAGTCCTAATGGGGCAGTGATAGATTGCGCGCAACAGCTAGTGCGAGTCAGAACCCCAAGCGGGGGAGAGTTAGTGATTCATGGAGAGCGGCCGCAGTGTGGACCCACTGTATGCTCAGCAGCGAGGGCTAGGCGCTACCTTCAGCAAGGATGTGCGGGTTATGTCGCGCATGTGATGGATACCCGGGAGGCGGGTAAGGCGACCGTGAGCGAGGTCCCGGTGGTTCAAGATTTTGCAGATGTTTTCCCGGAGGAACTACCTGGGATACCTCCGGAGCGACAGGTGGAGTTCAGGATTGACCTCATTCCCGGTGCGGCTCCGATAGCCAAAGCACCGTATCGGTTGGCTCCTCCCGAGATGCAGGAGTTGTCTACGCAGCTGCAGGAGCTGCTAGACAAGGGATTTATTCGTCCGAGCAGTTCACCCTGGGGAGCCCCGATTCTGTTTGTAAGGAAGAAGGACGGGTCGCATCGGATGTGTATAGATTATCGGGAGCTGAACAAGGTAACGGTGAAGAACCGATACCCGCTTCCGAGGATTGATGACCTATTTGACCAGCTTCAGGGAGCATCTTGGTTCTCCAAGATTGACTTGCGTTCAGGCTATCATCAGATGAGGGTTAGGGAGGAGGATATGCAGAAGACTGCGTTTCGGACGCGCTATGGTCATTACGAGTTCGTGGTGATGCCGTTTGGGCTCACCAATGCTCCTGCCACGTTCATGGACCTCATGAACCGCGTGTGTAGACCGATGCTGGATCGGTCTGTGATAGTCTTTATCGATGATATTTTGGTCTATTCCAAGACTCGGGAGGAACACGAGGAGCATCTGAGGGAGGTATTGGAGACCCTGAGGAGGGAGAGCTTGTATGCCAAGTTCTCCAAGTGTGAGTTTTGGTTGCGCGAGGTGCAATTCCTTGGACACCTCGTCAACCAGAACGGGATTCTGGTTGATCCGGCCAAGGTCAAGGCCGTGATGAGATGGGAGGTCCCGAAGTCTCCATCTGAGATTCGGAGCTTCCTGGGATTGGCAGGCTACTATCGGAGGTTTATCCAAGATTTCTCCAAGATAGCCGTGCCCCTGACACGACTGACGAAGAAAGCCGTGGTCTTTCGGTGGGGACCCGAGCAGCAGGCTGCGTTTGAGATGCTGAGACAGAAATTGTGTGAGGCGCCGATCCTAGCCCTGCCTGAGGGCGTAGAGGATTTTGTGGTTTACTGCGATACGTCCATTTCGGGGTTGGGCGCAGTTCTGATGCAGAGGGGGCATGTCATTGCCTACGCTTCGCGGCAGCTCAAGCCTCACGAGGCGAACTACCCGACGCACGATTTGGAGTTGGGGGCGGTGGTCTTTGCCCTCAAGATTTGGCGACATTACCTCTACGGGGTTCGGTGTACCATCTATACGGACCACAAGAGTTTGAGGTACCTCATGGACCAGCCGAATCTGAATATGAGGCAGCAGCGGTGGTTGGACGTGGTGAAGGATTATGATTGCGAGATCCTTTACCACCCGGGGAAGGCCAATGTGGTGGCCGATGCGCTTAGCCGCAAGACGGTGCCGATCAGGGACGTTTGCTTGAGGATGACCGTGGTGACTCCCCTATTGGAGCAGATTCGGGAGGCTCAACAGGAGGCTATCAAGGAGGAGCATCGGAAGAGCGAGCGTGTGGTAGGTCAGGTTTCCTCCTTTGATTATGATGGCAGAGGACTTTTGACACTACACCGTAGGGTGTGGGTGCCGTATCACGGTGGCGTGCGTCAGATTTTGATGGAGGAGGCGCACAAGTCCCGATTTTCTATTCATCCCGGGGCAACGAAGATGTATAGGGATCTTCGTCCGGATTACTGGTGGCCCTGCATGAAGCGGGATGTGGCATGGTACGTCAAGCGGTGTTTGACCTGCAGGAAGGTCAAGGCCGAACATCAGAGACCGCATGGCAAGATGCAGCCGTTGGACATCCCACTGTGGAAATGGGAAGATATCACGATGGATTTTATCACAAAGCTTCCTAGGACCGCACGTGGAGTGGATTCGATTTGGGTCATCGTGGATAGATTGACCAAGAGTACTCACTTTATTCCAATCCAGAAGAGCATATCGGCCGAAAAATTGGCCGACATCTATATCAGGGAGATTGTGGCACGGCATGGAGTGCCAGTATCGGTAATCTCGGACAGGGATGTGCGTTTTACTTCCAGATTCTGGAAGAAATTCCATGATGAGTTGGGCACTCGTCTGCATTTCAGCACCGCCTTTCACCCGCAGACAGATGGTCAGAGTGAGCGGACCATCCAGACCTTGGAGGACATGTTGCGGGCGTGTGTGTTGGATTTCGGTGGTAGCTGGGATACCTATCTTCCTTTGGCTGAGTTCTCCTACAACAACAGCTATCACACGAGTATTGACCGACCACCGTTCGAGATGTTGTATGGGCGGAAGTGCAGAACCCCGATATGTTGGGGTGAGGTTGGCCAGAGAGTCATGGGAAGCACCGAGGTGGTGCTAGAGACGACCGAGAGGATCCAACAGGTTCAGAGCAGACTTCAGACTGCGCAGAGTCGACAGAAAAGCTACGCCAATAGACGTCGATCCGACTTGGAATTCCAAGTCGGGGATATGGTTCTCCTGAAAGTGTCGCCTTGGAAAGGTGTCATTCGATTTAGGAAGCGGGGCAAGTTGGGCCCAAGGTTCATCGGGCCGTTCAGGGTTGCAGCCCGGGTGGGCAAGGTGGCGTATAGGCTGGACCTGCCAGCCGAGCTCAGTCAGATCCACAGCACCTTTCATGTTTCGCAGCTGCGGAAGTGCCTGGTGGACGATTCAGCAGTAGTACCATTGGAGGATATTCAGGTTGATGACAGCTTGAATTACATTGAGCGCCCAGTCGCAATACTAGACAGAAAGGCAAAGATATTGAGGAACAAGAGGGTAGAACTAGTAAAGGTGCAATGGCAGCACCGCAAGGGTTCGGAGTGGACTTGGGAACCGATGGACGAGATGATGGAGTATTACCCCGAGCTGTTTCAGGACCGGGCAGCAGACTTCTAGGGCGAAGTCTAAAATAAGTGGGGGAGATTTGTAGCACCTGGTTCCCGGTATGTGAATTTTATTTGAGTATTGCCCTATTTTAGCCTTGGACTCGGCGAGTCACAAGGTTCGACTCGCCGAGTAGGGACGAGACCCGGGACACGTTTAAGTGGGCGACTCGGCGAGTCCATATCTTGGACTCGGCGAGTCACCGCTGTTGGATGAAACCCTAAGTTTCAGGGTTTTGCACCCTATTTAAACCTCATATCTGCCTCTTGCCAGCCCCCATTCACCCCCAGAGCTCCCAACCCTCGTCCTAACTCGTCCTAAACTTGTTTCTTGTGAATTTGAGGCTCTTGTGTGGATTCTTGAAGGTTTTGAGGCAAGGAGGGGAAAGAGATCAAGAGGAAGGAGAGCCATCCAAGCATCATTGTGTTTTTCAGCAGGTTTCATTGAGGTATATCTCGTTTTCCCCCTGTTTCTATGCTTAAGATTTCATTTAAGGCACTCTTGAGCCATTCCCCAAACTTGTTTGTGCTTAATGTTTCGTAATAAGTGGGTTGGCCTTTAGATCTAGACAAGATTGAGCTCCAAGAGCTCAGATCTGTTAGCTTTATGGACCCATGTGGCTTGTTCATCCTAGATCTACCCTTTTTGAGGCATTTTGGACCCTAAAATCCATATTAGTGAAGATTCACACGTAAAGTTGGAAACTTTACGTATGATTCGTGTCTTAGAAGCCCAGATCTATGAATGGCATGGACTGAAATCAAACAAATCGGTGTATATAGTGGATGCATGGCGACGACTCGGCGAGTCGTTCATGTGACTCGGCGAGTCGGCTTGCGAGTCACCAAATTGGTCCCTTTTAGACGTATCGAGTTGAGCCGTGAGTCACAGGGGGTGACTCGGTGAGTTGAAAGCTGGACTCACTCATGATAGGACTCGGCGAGTCAATGCCTGACTCGGCGAGTCCAAGGCAATCTTCATAGATCAAGAACAGACTCGGCGAGTTGTTCATACAACTCGACGAGTCTTAGCATATGTGTTCTTCGGATGAAGATGAACTCGACGAGTTGTTCATACAACTCGGCGAGTAGGATGAAGGAGTTGAATGGCAGTTTAGAAGATGAACTCGTCGAGTCATAGCCCAACTCGACGAGTAGAATCAGGGACCCAGGACAATAGTTTGCTAGGGACTCGGCGAGTGGAGATCCACTCGGCGAGTCGGGTCAACTAAAAGTTGACTTCAATTTGACTTAGGGCTAGACCAGGGGTAAAATGGTCTTTTTACCCAGAGGACAGTTAGCAGTGTATGATTAAGTATATTGTGGGAATTACAGCCGGGGAGTTTCCGAAGCAGCAGCAGCAGTAGTAGGTGATCAATTCCCACACAGACCAGCAGCTATTTCGAGGTGAGTTTCCTTTCAGTAGTAACGGGTCTAAGGCACCAAGGCCGGCCCGTATAGATGAGACGATAGTATTATAGTGTGGGCCGAGCCCGTATCTATTAGTCGAGTTGATTGTGATATATACCAGTATGATAGAACTGTTTACACTTGTTGTCTGCGTGATACTTGTATGATATGTGTTGACGGTTGGGTGTGGGCGAGGCCCGTATCCCTTCGAGAATGGAGTGTGGGCTAGGCCCGTATCTCCCAGGTAGCGAAGTGTGGGCGGGGCCCGTATCTTCACGAGTGTGGGCGGGGCCCGTATCTCTCAGAAAGTGAGGTGTGGGCGGGGCCCGTATCTTCACGAGTGTGGGCGGGGCCCGTATCTCCTAATTGCATGTTATTTGTTATATGTTGTATGGTATGGGGTATCATGGGGGAGCTCACTAAGCTTTGTGCTTACGGTTTCAGTTTTGGTTTCAGGTACCTCCTCAGCTAGGGGAAAGGAGCCGGCACGGTAGCAGCATGTCACACACACACTCTTCGGTTTCCGCATTTACGAGATTCACTGGGATTGTACTCTGATATTTGATGGGTTGTATGGTTTGATTATTAAAACATGGTTTGCGATGTGTTATGGCGTGATCAAACAATGTTTTTATTTATTAATGTTTTCTAAAAGTAATATTTTAAAATGAAATTTTTGGACATGAAAATTGGGTGGTTACAGTGTGTGTGACTTTCTGTCGACTAGAGCTCATGAAGAACCACCATGGCCACCGGCCATGGTGGCTGACGCAGACGACAATGTTGTTGCCGTGAATGGTCGCTGCTGCTGCCGCCGTCGCCACCCACAACAGGTGGGTGTTGGGTTCGGTTTTCCGAACAAGGGTTATTGGTTGGTGTGTGTGCGCTTGTCTGGAAATCACAAGAAATCACCGCCGGTAGCTGCCATCTTCTACCACCACCGGCCACCATAGGGTGGTTGTGTGTGTGTTTATGTTGTTTAGTGTTTGTGTTCATTTCGAGTTTTAGCATTGTAACATGTAATTGGAAATGAAATAATGAGAAAGAAACTCAAACCACCACCGGCCACCGTGTCGGGTGGCGGTGTGCTTAGTTGTGTTGGGATTGCTAGTTTGGGGATGTTTGGTCAAGGGACTAAAACCCTAATGGGCCCATTGAGGCTTAATGGACATAAAAGCCCAAGCATGTATCTAATGGGCTTAGTGAACCCTAATAGATCTAATGACTTAGCTATTGGACTCTAATGGACCCAATAAAACCCTAATGGGCTTAATAATATTTTAGTGGGCTTAATAGGCCCAATAAAGCCCTGATTGACATAAAAGAGCAACAAATTGATAAATGGGCTAATATTTGGATTGGAAAACCCTAATGCCAACGAAACCCTAACTTTAAGAATCAATCGGGTCACACACACGAGAATTATTTAATAACTTGAGATATTAAATAATAATCATTGGCAAACTAACATAAGGCATAATGGACTTAATGGATTAAGTCCTTAATGGGTTAAGAAAGAAACACCGAACCTTAATCATCATTTCATGTGAAAACTCTAACTTGGGTTTATTGTTGGGCCTTTCTATTGGGCCTTGATGATTGGATTAATAATGGGCCATCAAAGAATAATTATACGGACTAAAATGATTTAATGGGCCTAGGGTAAGTCCCATGTAAGGGGTTGGGCCCAATTTGGAAAATTGGACCATAGATGGACCATAGTTGGGCCTTAATGATTGTATGATGTTGGGCCTTAGAATAAGATCGTGTATAGGCCTGGGCCCAATTTGGAAAATTGGGCCATATGTTGGGCTTTGATTTACTAGTGGACTTTGGGCCTAAGGATTAGGCCTTGGGCTTGCATTAAGTCAACCTTGGGGTAATGTAGTAATTATCCAAGTGAGTATCTATGATTATGTGTTGGGACCCAATTATTAATTGGGTGTTATTTTTGTGTTGACAGTATGTGAATCTGTCATCTAGCAGTTGGGGTGAAGTCTGCGGGACTTCAACAATGTGGGGTTATGTCTACGAGACTTCAGCAGTATGAGGTGAGTTACCTTCTAGTAGCGGTGGGTCTAAGGCCACAATGTCGGCCCACCAGTAGGAGACGTATGATAGATGATTGTCTTTGTGATATCATCTAGGTTTGCTACTACCTGATATATTATATGCTAGCATGATATGTTGTATGTGATAGTAGTAGAGTTCGGTTGTTAGGACCGAAGGGTAGTCAGACACTCCAGATATGTCTTGCAGTATGTGATGATATGTTTGCATGCTGGTTTGTTATGTTATATGCGATAGAGGTAGTAGGAAAGGACCAGTCCCCGAGTTCGGTTGTTTGGACCTAAGGGTAGTTCAGGCACCCCAGATATGTCTGATATTATGTTTGTGTTATATTATATGTGATAGTAGTAGTAGGGGTGAAATAGTCCCCGAGGTTCGGTTGTTAGGACCGAAGGGTAGTCAACACCCCAGAATAGCTCGACATGGGTAGGTCAGCGCCCCAGAATGGCTTGACACGGGAAGGACGACACCCTAGAATGGCCGCATGGGTAGGTCGGCTCCCCAGAATGGTCATACCGGGTAGGTCAGGCACCCCAGAAATGTCTGGCAGTATGTATGTGATATGATTGTATGGTATGTGGTATGATGGGGGAACTCACTAAGCTTTGTGCTTACGGTTTTCAGTTTTGGTTTCAGGTACTTCGTGTCTAAAGGAAAGGAGCCGGCTTGATCGCAGCGCATCACACTATGGTTTTCTGCACATGAGATCTTTGGGATTACACTCTGATATTGTTTTATGATAACATGTTTAATTATTTCTACTTTGGTTTTGACATGACATGACATTACAAATGTTTTATTACACTGTTGGTTTTATAATGACGTATTTAAAAGTGAAACTTTTGGCCTGTATTTTTGGGATGTTACATCTTGCAAACAAGACCCGATATGACATATGCGGTTGGAGTTGTTAGCCGATATATGCAAAGTCCAAGAGAATCACACGGTGGTGCAATCAAACACATTCTAAGGTACTTACGAGGAACAACGGGATACGAAATTAAGTACGAGAGAATGGTACAAAAGCGGTTTATTGGTTATAGTGATAGTAGTCACAATGTTGACCCGGATGACGGAAGAAGCACAACCGGTCACATTTTCTACTATGGGACATCACCAATTACATGGTGTTCACAAAAGCAAGATACCGTTGCTTTATCATCTTGCGAGGCGGAGTTCATGGCAGCCACAACGAGTGCATGTCAAGCAATATGGCTTCAAGATTTGCTTGGGGAAATCATGAACAAAGCACAAGAGAAAGTTATTCTTAGAGTTGATAACAAGTCGACTATCGAACTAACAAAGAATCCCGTTTTTAATGGAAGGAGTAAACACATTCACACGAGGTTTCACTTCATTCGTAATTGTGTTGAAAGGGAACAAGTGGAGGTGGAATACATTCCCGGTGAAGAATAAATGGCAGATATTCTTACGAAACCATTAGCTCGAACCAAGTTCAAGGAAATGTGGAGCTTGATCGGGGTTGAAGAATTCTCTAGAAGGACTTAGAGATTCGGGGGTGATTGTTGGAATCCTAAGTCACGTAGGACCTTGGAGACCAAGTAATCGTTAAATATGGCAAGTTGGTCATGTTTCCTAATTGTAATCTTATTCTACGAGTTGGTAGTTTAGGAGTATATATATATATATATATATATATATATATATATATATATATATATATATATATACACCGAGATATGGTTTGTACACAAAAACACAACATAGGTTTTGAACAATTTTCCTATTAATCAAAGAGATAATTTGATTATCTTAACTTGAATAAATACAATGTCACTAGAAAATATGTTAAAAACTTTAATATCATGAACACTTAACAAAAATTTCTGTATTTCACAAAATGAAAAATTGTTTATGTTTTCCGAAGCATAAATTGAAAATGTTAACCAATTTAGATGTCCAAGAATTGGTTCTTGTTTTTTAAACTTATTTATAAATTCAACTAAGTTTTATAACACAGTAACAACCAAAAATGCATAATTTTTTAACAAAAAAAAAGTACATATATATATTTTTTCCATAGTTATTCAATCAACTATAGTATCAGTAGAACATACGTTAAAATAAAAACTTTAACTCAAATAACTATGTGAAAAACTGAAGAAATTATAATGATAACTCGTGAAGCTTTTGTTGAATGTATTTTTCATAAAACAATTACATATTTTGGAGGATGATTGTTCTCAAGCTGTAGTGGTTTCAAAAGAGATTTGCAAAAATAGGCAAGAAAAATAAAAACTGAGAAGCAATTATTTAATGTGGGGAACATTTGTTTCCGTTCATTCAGTCATTTTATATGTTTAATAAATAAATAAACTCCTCTACGAAGAGTTCACAATCATTTGACTTGTTATAGCTCTATTTTGTCAACTTTCAAAATATACAGAATTGAATAACTAGATATCTTAAGGGGTAAATTTAATAGACAGATTTAATTTACTAATAGTGACTATGAACAAAATAAGTATCATGGGGATGTAGCTCAAATGGTAGAGCGCTCGCTTTGCATGCGAGAGGCACGGGGTTCGATCCCCCGCATCTCCAAAATTTCATTTTTTTTTAAGTTAAATTCTGACTTCAAATGTGTAGAACTAAAAAATTCATTCCTTTTTTCTAAGTTAAATTCTAACTTCAAATGTATAGAACTACAGTTAATCACATATATTTGCATTTACTTTTGAAGTATCAATACTTTGACTTTGATTATTTTAATATAACAAATGGATTATTGTAATTCAAAAGAAGATCACGTTTGATTACACTTGAGTATCTCTATCATGTCATTTCCGTTGTGATGACAAAGTTTCTATAGAATTTGACGATTTTGACATTTTTTGGTGAAGGATTCATGATAAAACAAACTCATCTCCGTAGTGATAGCACCATATATCTCTATCAAGTCCGGCCCACCAAGTCAAGTAAAGTTATTTTGCTTTCTTCAAGTATTATCATGTGGCACCAAAGACTCGGACATCTTGAGATTGAAGAGCTCAAGTTTTGTGTAAGTTTATTTAAGGTAATAAGATGAACTCAAATTTCCTTTGTCATGGTTTTCAAGTTGGGGAATAAACTTGTCTTCCTTTTTCTAGGTCTAATACTAATGAGTCTTCTTTTGATGTAAACATTCCAACTTTGAATTCTCCCATTTCAAGTAATAGTGGTTTGAAATACCATGTCATCTTTCTTGATCATTACTTATTTATGGGTCTATCCCACTTGTGGAAATGTGACACATTATCCAAATTCATCCATTTCCACTCTTTTGTCATGACAGTGAGTTTGACAATGCCGCATCACATACCCTCTTTCACAAAAATGACATACATTTTGGTTTCTCATGTCCTATAACCTCCATACGAAACGGTAAATGTGAACGCATGATCCGATCCATTAACCCTTTCATCCACATTCTCCTTTTCCAAGCCCTTAAAACCTATCCAAATTGCCATTCCATTCACCAAATTATACAACAAACCTCCATCCTACTCCAACCTACATATTTTCGGAGCATATTCTACCCTCATAATCATACCTCTCATAAACTCGAACCACATTCCACTTTGTATCTCTTTCTTGGATACCCATTTCACCATCGAGGCTATAAATGTCTAGATCTCTACCAAAAGAATCATCATCCTTTGTCATGTCATATTTGATAAGTCTACTTTCTCATTCAAATCCATGCCACCAAATAACCATCCATCTTATTCCTTTCTTGACTCCACCATCGAAACAAATGTCATTGCTAATCATTTCATGCATCCTTGGTCACACCCACTATGACTGAACCCCTACCCTCCATCAGTCGTACATCACCTGGCCCTACCACTCATCTAGCCAAGACATCACCCGACCTCAACACCACCCATCGTCACCCCTCGTTGTTAACTGAAACCCCTAACAACCCCTATCAACCTTTCCGACTACCTCTCATTGGGGCAAAGCATAATCAAAATTCCAAATTTGATAAAATTAGTAAGAAAATAGAATTTAGCATTCAACAAGAATAATAAAAACATATCTTATCCATATTTATCGAAATAAATACAATATCACTAGAAAATATTTTTAAAGGTTAATATAAACACTTCACAATAAATTCAAAGGTTCTTGTTTTGCTAAAATTGAAACACTACTCCATTAGTCCATTTTTAACATATAATAATAATAAAAATAGCATATTTTACGTCATTAGAGGATACGTCAAAATGTCAATATATCGAATTTGCGAAAGAATTAGATGTTCACAAATTGGTTAGTGTTTTGCAAAAACTATATTCGAAACTACTATATTTTAAGACAGTAAAAACCAAATACACATTCTTTTTTCATATTTATTCAACTAATACGTGAAAAACATTAAGACAACCAACTATTTTATTCGCAATTTTAAATACTACTCCACTTCAAAATACTGTACGAAGAAAATATGCATATTGTGCACACTTTTAGTCTAACAACTATTACTATAGACTATGTAAAAAAAGAGTTGTTAAAATGATAACTTGAAACGTATTATTATCAACAATAAAACGATCACAGAAAGCTCCGAGGATGAAGTGGTTTCAAAAGAAATTTGTGAAAATGGACAAGGAAAAAAAGCCGAGAAAGTGAGTTATAGATATGGGGACCATTTGTTTCCCTTTCGTTAGTAATGAAATAGATTTCACCAAACGTGCTCTCATATAGTACCTCTCATAAATAACCAATCTTCTTAACAAAAGTTGAGAAATATTTGATTTGTTATCGCTCTATTTTATTTGCATCAAATTTGCCTTCTTTGAAAATAATCAGATTTAGATAATTACAAGTCTTATGGTATACGTTAACCATAGAGGTTAAAATAATCAATTAGATTTATGACCAAAGTTAACAAAGCGGGGATGTAGCTCAAATGGTAGAGCGCTCGCTTTGCATGCGAGAGGCACGGGGTTCGATCCCCCGCATCTCCAATTCTCTTTTTTTTTTTTCAAGTTAAATTCTGACTGTATTACACCACACTTTGATTCTTTATATAGTAAATCGATTATTTTTAATGTCAACTGATTATTATTACAAATACAAGCAATTAGATTATGTTACATCTGAAATTCTACATTTTTGGCTTTCAATCATAATACAAGTTAACAAGTAAGATCAACTCATTAAAAACTCAATTCAAGATCGATTTTAAACAAATCCATTCCAAACTTGAGCCTAATATTAGGCTTGTTTATTAAACAAGCTTAAACCTGTGTAACTAAACTTGATTAAGCTTGCGAGCCTAAACGGACCTACACATATATAATAAAATATTATTTTTTACTTTTTATATTAAAATGAATAATTATTTAATAAATACCTTTTTAAGAAATTAAAATATACAGTATACAAGCCGAGCCCAATTCGGTATAAATCTTTACGGGGATAAACAAAGAGCTCCATAACATAAGGTTCGAAACGAGCTGTGCTTGAATGTAGTCAAATTCGGGCTCAACTCGACTCGTTTGAACCCCTATTAACAATTGGCCGTGTCTTTATTTTTAGAATGATTATAATACGGTTTAAATAAGTAAAATCAAATACGTGTAAAATGAATTTCTTACAATTCTGTTTGCTCTTATTATGATTTTTTTGAGGCTTTTAATGATAAAAATCATCACCGGAAACATACAATGAGTGTAACACTCATTGTATTGTATTGCCATGTGATGATTTTATCATTAAAAGGATTAAAAAAATCATAATAAGAGCAAACAGTAATTGTTCATTAAGCATAATCATAATTTATCAAACAACCATAAATAAAAATGCATCAAAACTATTGTTACAACTAAAAAAAAAAAACAACTAAGCAGAATAAGGTATCCGAAGTGCCATTTTTTGTGCGAGCCAAGGCCTCTCAGGAGTTGGGTCGATAAAAGAATGCATCAGAAACTCTTGGGCTTCCTCCTCCATCAATTCTCTAGCCCATGTTACACGGTTTTCTGGACTACTTCCCGGCCCATAACATCTGCATTTGCATTTTTTTTGTCAGATAATTTTTACACATAATTACATTATTATATTGTGAGAAAAAAATATATAAAGTATGTTTCCATTATGAGTAAAAAAAATATGAACATTGTTATTACAAGTAAAATTATACAAGTATGTTGCTGATGTGAGTAATAAATAAAAAGTATTGGTGTTTCCCACATAACGATAAAATGAATTATATACCTATACTCATAAAAACAAGCACTTCTTTCATTTTCGGGTTTCCCCCAATTATGCCAACCATCATGCTTTACGCATGCATCCATGTACGTGTATGCATAAACTACCCGCCCGAATGGCCCCCATGGCCGCCCGAGATACGCATATGCTGCCCCTCCATTCCCCGTTATCACACATCTACATTACAAGAAATAGCAGCTTACTTCCATTTAAAATAAATCCCATTAATTTGACTTTGAATATTTAAAATAAAATAAAAAATCATGATAGTTGAACGCAAACCTTAAAAACACATAACCTGTGGACTCTTGACAAGATTTTCTACTTTGTGCAGTTATATAGCCACCTGATTTGCAGTGAATGTGACAATTCTCCATTAACGCAGTGCTATTTCCAAAAATGAAGTCCACACTTCCTTCAATGTAACAATCTTTTAAATATTGCTTTCCATAGTGTAAATAAAGAGTATCCTGTAAAACAATTGAATTGTATCACATTAAAGAGCTCTTTAACCTTTGATAAGAGTGATAAGAACATCTTCAATCACACTCTATTTAGAGTGTAAAATAGAGTTGATTGGTTCATCTCCAATCCCCTCTAAACTCTATTTTAAACTCTAAATAGAGTATAAAATATAGAATGTGGAAGATGGTATAATTACACTCTAAATTCAAATTTAGAGTGTAACTATTCATCTCTCTATTTATAGAGTGTAAAATCTCATATATTTTACACTCTATAAATAGATTATAATGACAAAACTAGAATGGGGTTGGAGATGCTTTTGAGTTCTCACCTGCCACCCAAGAAACCTGCAATTATAGAAAGCACAACGATCGGCTGTTACTCTGATAGCCACTGCTTGGCCTGAACCCTAGAGTCGAAAAAAAAATTTAGAAGAATAGCGAAAAATATGAATTATGATGAGAATTATTGAAAAAGAAAGAACACCTCAGGAGCAGAATTTTCAAATGTGATATTTTCACTAATGAAATCTTCTCCTTCAACAATTACAGTCCCACATCCGAATGTTCCTGTTCCTATCAATCGCGATGCCTGTTTATACGAAATAACTCGATTTTCATAATCGATTGTGTTATAGATAAATGATAGTTAGAGAGGATTAAAGTCTGGATTGCTTCAATTTCGTGGAAACTGATTGAATAAAACGGAACCTAATTCATTTGTCAGGTATGAACAAGATATTTAGGGTTAGGGTTGAAGGAAGAGAACTCACCTGGTGGTGATCGATTTTGTTGGCGGTGTTATCCCAAGTGATGACAGTGATCTCACGGCTTAATCCGGCGAGAGTGATGAAGTTTTTAGTCTTGGCGACGTAAATAGGCTGTTTGTAGATCCCCGGAGATACACGAATCACAGTCCGGCAATTGTTGCCGAGTGGTACGTCGTCGATTGCTTCTTGCACCGTCCGGTAGTCGCCGGCTCCGTCCTGCGCCACCGTCACTACTCTTGCCATAGTATCAGTTACTGTTTGTAAAACAGGTTCTGGTAATGGAGTCGGTGGTGTTGAGTTAAGATCAATCGGAAGATAGTGTCGGTTTTTGTCAGTGGAAATGAGATCAAGATATAGTGATATAGTTCAACTAGTTTTAACACCCTTTTATGTGGATATAACAAATTATATAGGATTACGTATATATATTTTATATTTTTTTAAATATTAAAATATTATACTTATAGAATAATGTTTTTGTTGTTTTTAGTAAAAGATGTTAGAATATTATGTATAATGTTTTTATTGTTTGTGTCTTGAAAATATTAAAGTATCATATTTGTATAATAATTTTAATGTTTTAGTGGAACATTAAAATATCATATTTATAAAACGTTTTTTGTTGTTTTTAGTTAAAAGTATGATTTACTTACTTAACTACCCTAAAACTAATTCACATACGATGCAACAATGTATGTGCAAAAAAGAAAATTCAGAGAATTGTTGAGTTGAAGTCGGTGTGCACTTCTGATGTTCCAATTTTTTTGAATAAAATTTTCATTTTTTATACTAGCAAAATACTCATTTTAATAAAGGTACATTTAAAGAAAAACCATTTGTTCGTAACCGAAATCCATAAATCATAGTTATAATGAAAGTATCGCGGAATCTCAAATTATAAAAATGACGATGTATGTATATAGTCATGCCTTCACAAATATATGCATAAAGCTTAGTGAGTTCTTTAAAATACAACATATGACACTATACATACAACACACATGCAACGGGTTTGTACCAACCCAACGAGCATCTAGGTTCACATCACTTTAGTTGATCTTGCCATCAACTTGCCCCCCGTGAATGTCTAGACTCAGGGCCGGTCCAAGCATATTGTAACATTAAGATTTTTAAGGTACATGATTTCAAAAATTCTTTTCTAACCTTTGGAAGAAGTCACGACGTGAGCAATGCCTCTCACGTCGTGAGTCAGGGTTAACTTGTTGACCCATATTCCTTGAGTCTCATGACGTGAGACTTTTTTCTCACGACGTGAGAGCGTTCTGATAACCAAAGCCCTAATTTTTTTTTGGGTATTTAATGGAATGAGAGGGTTAGGGTTGTCCACCCTCAGCTTCCCTCACTCTCTAAGCCTCCATAAACCCTAATCATGACCTTACTTGAAATCCTTAGCCATTTTGGTGCATTTTCTATCTTGAAGAAGAAGTGAAGAAGGAGGAAAGAAGTGTTAGGTGGTGGAGTTTGTGAAGGATCGTCGTCATCATCATTATCATAATCTTTTCTTCCTGTTGGACCTTTGTAAGTCCTGAAGTTTCAAACTTTATTGCATTGCATGGCTAGATCTAAGTTTTTATCTCATTTCTTTATGTTTAAGTAAGATGGAGTGAAGTAGAACCATAAAGTCAACAACTTTATGGGTTCTAAGGACCCTTTGAGCATAATATTGTCCAGATCCAAGTTCTGGGTGAAGTATTAGAGTCATGCATGAGAATTTGGTGCTATTTCCTTACTTGTGACCTAGAATGGAGAGAGGACATGCATGGTGCATACATGTCTGCAAAGTAAGCATTTTTATGGGCCTTTAAGGCCCCCTTAAGCTTCTGGAAGAGTTGGGTTTAATGGCTTAAGTACTTAAACCCTTTGTTTTAGGCTTCAGATTGAAGTCACGACGTAATGGCGCACGACGTGACAACGATTAAGCCCGTAAATCGCTGAGTTTTTGGAACTCACGACATAACATGATGGTCCACACGTCGTGAGGTCAGTCCAGTAAGAAATCTGTGACTGAGTTGGCTGAGTCGAGATCGAGTTGCTGGAATCAGACATGGTGGACTCTCACGACATGACCAAGGGTTGGTCACGACGTGAGACTCGATATTAGTATTTTTGACTGATGACTTTGACTTTATGGGTTAACTCTTTAACCTGGTTTGACTTTAGGGTGGGTCCTAGCCATGAAGGGGTAAAATGGTCATTTACCCCAAGGATAACATGCTAAGGACCTTTAATTATGGAACATCACCTTAATTGCTAATTAAGGTTGTTTGTGGATATATGTAGTATGAAGAGCTTTGCAAAAGCAACCGAATACGAGTTTTATCCGATTACCAATTAACGTGAGTCTTCTCACCATACTGATGGGTCGAAGACACTAATGTCGGCCCACTGATCTGTATATATAGGATGTATGTGTTTATGTGACATATTGGGTTATGATTGTATGTTATATGCATGTATTTATAAACAAATTAATAAATTTATATAGGATGTATGTATTTATAAACAAATTAATAAATTTAACTTAAATATTGTAAAATTTTTTTGCTAGGTTTTTGTTAAAATGAGTAGTCGTTCATGAACTAGACTATAAATATATTATTTTCTTTATGAAAATAGATTTATATATAAAAGATTTATATATAAATGAGTTCCAACAAATTTAACTTAAATACAGTAAAAATTTGCTAATAATTTTAACTTGAATATTATAAGTACACTACATAACATTTCTAGTTCTTTTTAATATATTTACATACGCATATAAAACCATAGTTATCTAAAACATAGAAATACCTAAAAGAATTCCATTTGGATAGATATAGAATCTGTAATAATTTAGTAAAAGCCAAGTGGTTACTAGGTACGATCTTTACTATCTTTTAAATATATTTGTATAAACTAAATATAAAATAAAGTTAACATTTGAAAAAGTAAAAATTACGCTTCAGAAGGGATAGAACGTGGGTGTATTTGCTTCTTACCAACAAAAATAATAGATATACATAAGCATTTGAAAAATCATGTAAAGTAGAAAAAAATCCATGCTACGTAAATTATTTTTCTCATGTAAAGAAAACAACCGCAAAATTGTGAAGTACTTAGATATTTTGTGTAAATTATGGGGACAATTTTTGTAATTGGTTTTGTTCAAACCTACTAAAATACAAAAGTGTTGCACATCTGGATTATTTTTGAAAAAAAAAAACTTAACAGGGATCTTTTCTATAAATAAAAAAATTATAGGGATTAACTCTGCCAAAATATAAAACTTTTATTATAGAGACTAAATCTATGTAGACTTCGTTGGAGCGATTAAATCTGCCAAAATGTTTTGTAGGGATTAAATCTACTAAAATATAATACCTTTGTTTTAAGGACTAACTATATCAAAATGTAAAAGTTTTGTAGCAAAACTATGAAAAAGGAAAACCGTACTCTTCATAAGCTTCATGAGCTTTAATATATATATATATATATATATATATATATATATATATATATATATATATATATATATATATATATATATATATATATATATATGGTATAACTAAATTTAGAAAAGTATTATCTATGTTGTGGGCAAAATTCCAACCAGGTTGCTTTAAAAAGACAATGATACGTCTTACCAAGTAGACCATAACCATGTTTGTTTGTATTTTTCGACAATATAATATATACATGAATACTAACATACATGAAAGTTGGGCCCCAAAACACCATGGGGGGTTTGGGTCGTTGCCCAGGTTGTCGCCCCTCTTGGGTCAGGTCTGTCCAGACCTACAACACTTAATGTTGATCTTATCATCAACGCATCCTCGTGAACATCTAGACTTACAACGTTAAATGTTGATCTTGCTATCAACTTACCCTATGACCCTCAGTATAAAGTTAGTAAGCCTGCATATTGGCCATTCACACAAAGTTGTATGCCTCAGTCCATCACCAATATGTTGGCATATACACAATACAGATAATAGAAAAATCAGCATCACATGTAACAATCTATATGTCTACCAGCCCAACAACATACAATAGTCTAACAACATCTTACCACCCTAGGACACATACTGTAATATATAGTATAGTGTTGAAACTCACCTGAATTAACCAGTAAAAGCTCAACAAGAAACCTTAGCAGCATAATAGCTAACACAAGCTACCTAATTCCAAATTGAGCCATCCTTAGTCAAATGCTCAATTCCACCCAAGTTTGGCCAAAACTTAAACTATTAAAAAAAGTCAATGGTGAGCAGTCAAAGGCTCACCACGCCGTGGCAAACCTTTGGGCGCGTTGTGGCCAGGATACATCAAAATAGATGCGGGACCTATCGTCTATCGCGTCGTGGTTTCTCGGCTTAATAGCCTTTTCCATTAAGGACTTAATCCTTTAAATCTATAGCCATGAATCTTAGATCTAGTTATTCTAAGTGACTTAATGGATAAAGTTTCCAACTTTATCCATTACATGGTTCAAACAACCAAGATCTAGACTTTACGTATTAAAGAGTCTAAGAATGCATCTTTCTTGACTTAATCCATTAATTCCAAGCCTCCAACCTTCAGATCAAAATCAACATGATGTTTAGATGGCCAAAGTTTCCAATTTTATCCATAATAATGCCACAAACTTCCAAGATATAAAACTATAAGCTAAGAAATGTCCAAAAATCCATTTTCTTTACTCATGGGGTAATGAAAGTTCTTGCATACACTCTTTACTCCACCACATCACTAGATATGAACTTTAAACACAAGCTAAAGCTCATGGAGTTCTTCAAACTCCATGGAACAAGTCACAAAGGGACCAAAACTCAATACAATGGACCAAAACACCAAATACTCATGCATCTAATGAAGAAACACAATAAAACAAGGATTTTTGCAACTCACAAGTGTCTAAAGGGTTGATGAAGGTTGATCTCTTTAGTTGCAGAGCTTTAAAACTAAGTATTTGAAGAAAGCAACACCCAAAAGCCATAAAAACTCAATAATATGTATAAGAGGAGAAAAGATGAACTTGATTTATGAAGGGATGCTAGGGTTTGCTGGAAAGATGAGTTCGTTGATGCAATGGTGGCTGCAAAATGACCTATAACAAGGGATTGAAGCCTTTAAATTTGAAAAAAAACTCTAATTTAATGGGATTGGACTACACAACTCACACTAACGTGGATGCTGAAGTAAATGTTGAGGACTTACCTGATCAGTCGAATGTAGATGATGAAGTCTATTTTATGGACTTGTCATTTATTGATGTCAAGCCACTTCAGACAGTATTTCCAGACACACATACTGATGTTTAGGGGGAGCAAGTTCCTCAAGGGGAGCCCAATGACATTGAATCTGATGAAAATAATGTTCTACTAAGTAGGAAACGAAAGGCCAAATCTGGTCATGATGTTGGCCTTTCCAAATAGAAACACAGTGATCTTACAGTGACTAAAATGGAAAAGGTATGGGGAGTAACTATTGAAGAGGATGGGGAGTTTTCTTGGCAACACAACATCCAAACTACAAATCAGATAATTTCCAGAAAAACTACAAGAAGATCCAAGAAAAATTGACTACCACTGGTACATTTTCTGACCAAATTGAGGGCATGAATAAGTTCAATTTGTTAAAATCTAAGGAAAAAGTGGTTCAGGAAAGTGCAATTACCAAGATTGAAAGGAGCAGGTATGGAGATGTACTAACAAGGAGAAGATGCCCTGATCCAGTTATCAAAATTAAGATACACTAAGCCAAAAGATGAAAAAGTGCTTACAGTGCATATCACATGACATGGTGATAAGGGTCAAGCTCCAGGCTAATTGTGACATCCCCAATTTCACGGCCAGAAAAGACCGATTTGTTTATGCTTGCTTTTAAAATCAGAGTAATCTTTTAAAGAAAACAGTTGCGGAATTTGTTCCCAAAACAAGATATGATAATAATTTATCAAAACATTTCTCAAAGAGAATGTATTTTTATTTAATAATAAAACCTCGGGATGTCATGTTCCGATACAGACATATAAGCATAAACAGAACTTACATTCAATTACACTAATGATTTATATCTCCTTTAAATCTCTCTGTGAAATATGTCTTCATATCGATACCTGTGATGCAAAGAAAACTGAGTGGGTCAGGCTTGGGAGCCTGGTGAGCATATAGGGTTTTCATCCCACAATGTTATATCATATATTTATAAATATAGAACATCCAAACTTGTACAATTTCACCATATAAAGGCATCTCTTATCCCACCCCATCGATCCTCACAACGACACGATCTAAACTCTCGTATCTAAAATTTTCCTCTTTACCCGATCCCTACTCACAGATCTAAAACTATTATCTTCACCTGATCCGTACTCACGGATCTAAAACTAACCTTTTCACCTGATCCATACTCACGGATCTAAAACTAACCTTTTCCCCTGATCCATGCTCACGGATCTAAAACTAACCTCCTGATCTGATCCATACTCTCGGATCAATAATTATACCCAATCCATACTCCCGGAATAGGGACAATTAAATATACCTTAATCCTGATATGATCCATACTCCTGGATCAATAACTGTGCCCAATCCATACTCCCGGACTAGGGACAATTAACTTAGTCTTAATCCATACTCCCGAACTAATAACAAGTTTTATCTCTTTACCTGATCCATACTCCCGGATCTAAAACTAACATCTTGGTCTAATCCATAGTCACGGATCTAAAACTAGCCTCTTGATCTCATTATCCAACTCATCCTTTTATCACACACCAACGATCACATCTACCCATGTTCTACCCAACATATTTGTAGATATAAAATACATATACAGTTTAACTCATTTAAAAACTGTCTAAAACATCCATTACACACTCATCTCAAATAAAACACAACAATATATAAACACATAGCACGTATTTTATAACAAATACTTCATATTTATGTGTTAGAAGAAAGTAACCACACACCCACTTGATTAGAAGATGATCGGACAACACTACGGCTTGTAGAAGTAGTATTCTTCGGTAGATCTGGAAGATCTTCACAAAAACCGGGCTCCTCGCGGGCAGAGCTTCGGCTCGGGAATCGCACTTCTCGGGATCTTCGGGGCTTCGAGACTTGCTTGAGGGCTCGGGAATGATACCGGGGCTTCGGGATATTTCTTGCACGACAAACGATGCAAAAACGCAAGAGAAAGGGAAGAAATGAGCAAAGAAACTCAGCAGCCTCGACTTCCTTTTATAGGGGCTGGAACCTTCGATTATGCTGGGCGTAACCTCAATAAGCCCGGTGACTTCCCCCCCCCCCCCCCCCCCCCCCCCCCCGCCCGCCCCCGGTGGATAATATCCAAATTTTTATTTAAATTAAATACTTTAATTATTTAATAAACTTCAAAAATTCATATCTTCCTCATACGAGCTCCTTTTTCGACGTTCTATATATATCCCTGCGTAGGTGAGACTACGCTCTACAACTTTCGTTTAGACTTCGTAGGCTAATTTTGAATTTATTTTTATTATATTATTTTATTAGGCCGGGACAGGAAAACTCCGTTATAAATTCATAACTTCTTCATCCGACGTCCGTTTTCGCCTATCTTTTTATCGTTTCACTACAATTGACGAGATCTTCAATTCTCGTTTAGATTGTTTCGGCTAAAAACCGCTCGATCTCAAATCGAGTATTTGGGCTGCATACTATTAAGCTGAAACTTAGAAAAATCATAGCTTCCTCATACGAAGTCAGATTTGGACGTTCTTTTTATGCACGCTCACATTTTAACAAACTCTACAAATTTTGTTTAGATCGCTAAGGCTAAATATCACTCTAACGTAAATTCACTTTTTACGTCATTCAGCGTCGTGCCGGTTCTGTCGCGAAACTTCGACAGGTCATAACTTCTTCGTTATAACTTGGATTTCGGTGTTCTTTATATGCACAGAAACTTTGTAACATATACTATAACTTAGTTAAGATTATTCATTCTAAATAATCTTTCATCAAAAATTAATTTTTGACACCTATCGTCTCTAAATTGACTAGCCCGGATCTACGGGCGTTACAAGTATCTCCCCCTTAGGATGATTACGTCCCGGAATCATCAACGAAATAGGACTTGCATAATGATTCCACAGGTTATTTCTTCATCCTAGGTAATAACCATAGCTTCTATGTTTCCTCGAAATAGTATTTAACTCTGTGGCTTTCTTGACCACAGACGATGCCCAATCTTGCATCTGCTTTTCGTACTATGTGGTACTCTCAATCGTAACCTCCAAGTTACAAAATAAGTCCTTATTGTGGACTCCTTCTTCTTTTCAGGATAAACACTTTCCTTTATCTATTGTAATAGACCGAGGGGTCGTGCTCTAATGACCTCTCATCGAATGATGCAACGCTTAGACTCGGTCTTTTTAAAGTTAAATTCTAGAATGGAATATACCTTCCTTCATATTCTAATGTGATATAATCACATTTAAACATGTAGCATTTCTAGCTACAAGCTTTATGAACAACGAGTGCGATACCAATGATCGCATTAATTTCAATCTTCTGACTTACGTCCGATGTTACTTCGAACTAGGTTCTCCGAACCACATAACATACTCACCGTAGTCGGACTCCAGTTGGATATGACCACTAGGGTCAAAACAAGAACCATCTTACTAGTAATTTCCACAAAAATGGTAATGATATACCAGAATAAAATGGAATCAATCACCAGCTTCTTGGTAACCTTGTGACTTTCCCTGATCCAAGTGCGAGTCCTGTGCTTTCGGTAGTATATGTATCTACTACCTTTCACACCTACTCATACTCGTACCAAGTATTGTCTTGCAGTCGACCAAGTCACCATACAAGAAAATCATATAATCATTCAACACATCAGATAGCAAAACTAGGGTTTATATTATTTCTTGAAACGATTACACAAAGGTTCAAGTTCACCCTATACTATGCCTCTAGTAGGCTACACTTCCTAATACAGACTTTATATATTGATATGAAGTCTTCATCCTTGAATCCTCACATTGTTTTCTGTTTTGTCGAGGATCATGTGGAATGCTCTTGGCTTTGGTGGTGCATTTAGCCTTATAGCCTCTTCTCGTCTTGGGCAGTTTTGCTTGAAGTGCCCTTCTTCGCCATACTTAAAGTAGACTTCTCTTTTGGTTGGGCATGTGCTGGTGTAGTGACCAGTCTTCCCGCATTTGAAGCAGGTCATTTCTTTAGAGCATTCCCCAATGTGCTTCCTTTTGCACTTGTCACACCATTGTGCTCCTTCTTCGAGCTTTTTCGAATCAGACTTCGAAAAATTTCTCTTCTCATCGTACCTTGAAGATTCTTCAATCTTTCTTTTCTCGCCCACCTCGTTTCTCTCCAGACCCCTTTCCTTTAACTGGGTCTCCACATTTTTAGCTGCTCGGACTTCTGTCTTCAAAGTAGTTTCCATCTTGACCGTTGGGCCAAAGTCGGCAGGCAGTCCATTTGTGAACCTCTCAATTTTTGAGAGTTCAGTTGGCACTAAGTATGAAAATAACTTCATCTGTTCGGTAAATGCAGTAGCATAATCATCAATGCTTAATTTACCTTTCTTCAGGTTCTGGAATTCATTGTTCTGATCAATCCGATCTATCTCTGAGCAGTACTGCATCTTTAACTGCTCCAGGAATGATTCCCAAGACATCCTCAGGGCTTCCCCTCGAGGCATCATATCTACCAATAACTTCCACCAGCTCAAGACTCCGGTCTTCAGTTGTCTAACTGCAAAGATAGTCTTTTGTTTGTTGCTACAGTCGCAACTCTCAAACACCATCTCCATTTCGGAGATCCAGTCCATAATCTCAACAGGCTTTGGGCTTCCAGAAAGACTTGGTGGCTTGGCGCCCAAGAAATTTTTATACGTACGCCCATCCTTGTTTCTTTCCCTTTTCGGGTCATTCCTTTCTACCACTGGGGGTTCTGCTTCTCCAACAGTCCCACTGTAGTTACCTCCCTCCGATGGCCCTCCATTCACTTCGGGCTCTTCCACTTGAAGTGACAGTTCCTCACGATTCTGTTGGAGTAATCTCCTTGTCTCCTCCATTTGGCGATCCAACATCATCTACATCATCGCTTGCACCCTAACCATCGTCATTGGCTCTGGTGTTGCTGCTACAACAGGTGCTTGCTTAATCACAGGTGGTTGATTCATGTCTTCATTCACGTTTCCAACTCCACTTATGGTTCTTACCATTTTTGATCTACACACCGAATATGGTGAATTCAGATCCTCAATCACGATAGATAATTAATTCATCCTTATCACTCCGAAATGTTTACATGACAGTTATAATATCGTAGTCGTACGCTTAGAATCCTAAACACATAAGGTTTCTAGATCCGGTCGGCAACAGAACATGGACCCGAAAAAATAATAGCATTGATATAGCTATCTCACAAAACATTTAGCACATAAAAGCATCTTAGGCATCATTCCTAAAATAAACTAGTGCTTGTGTCAATTTAGGTGTACTACCTAACATATTTTAGACACACTCCTCACAATCATTACTTAGCATTCTAAGTTTAAGTCTAAAAATTTCCTACAAATTCCTAGTTCGCTTAAACTAATGCTCTGATACCAACTGTGACATCCCCAATTTCACAGCCAGAAAAGACCGATTTGTTTATGCTTGCTTTTAAAACCAGAGTAATCTTTTAAAGAAAACAGTTGCGGAATTTGTTTCCAAAACAAGATATGATAATAAGTTATCAAAACATTTCTCAAAGAGAATGTATTTTTATTTAATAATAAAACCTCGGGATGTCATGTTCCGATACATATATATAAGCATAAACAGAACTTACATTCAATTACACTAATGATTTATATCTCCTTTAAATCTCTCTGTGAAATATGTCTTCATATCGATACCTGTGATGCAAAGAAAGCTGAGTGGGTCAGGCTTGGGAGCCTGGTGAGCATATGGGGTTTTCATCCCACAATGTTATATCATATAGTTATAAATATAGAACATCCAAACTTGTACAATTTCACCATATAAAGGCATCTCTTATCCCACCCCATCGATCCTCACAACGACACGATCTAAACTCTCGTATCTAAAAATATCCTCTTTACCCGATCCCTACTCACGGATCTAAAACTATTATCTTCACCCAATCCGTACTCGCGGATCTAAAACTAACCTTTTCACCTGATCCATACTCACGGATCTAAAACTAACCTTTTCCCCTGATCCATGCTCACGGATCTAAAACTAACCTCCTGATCTGATCCATACTCTCGGATCAATAATTATACCCAATCCATACTCCCGGAATAGGGACAATTAAATATACCTTAATCCTGATATGATCCATACTCCTAGATCAATAACTGTGCCCAATCCATACTCCCAGACTAGGGACAATTAACTTAGTCTTAATCCATACTCCCGAACTAATAACAAGTTTTATCTCTTTACCTGATCCATACTCCCGGATCTAAAACTAACATCTTGGTCTAATCCATAGTCACGGATCTAAAACTAGCCTCTTGATCTCATTATCCAACTCATCCTTTTATCACACACCAACGATCACATCTACCCATGTTCTACCCAACATATTTGTAGATATAAAATACATATACAGTTTAACTCATTTAAAAACTGTCTAAAACATCCATTACACACTCATCTCAAATAAAACACAACAATATATAAACACATAACACGTATTTTATAACAAATACTTCATATTTATGTGTTAGAAGAAAGTAACCACACACCCACTTGATTAGAAGATGATCGGACAACACTACGGCTTGTAGAAGTAGTATTCTTCGGTAGATCTGGAAGATCTTCACAAAAACCGGGCTCCTTGCAGGCAGAGCTTCGGCTCGGGAATCGCACTTCTCGGGATCTTCGGGGCTTCGAGACTTGCTTGAGGGCTCGGGAATGATATCGGGGCTTCGGGATATTTCTTGCATGAAAAAGGATGCAAAAACGCGAGAGAAAGGGAAGAAATGAGCAAAGAAACTCGGCAACCTCGACTTCCTTTTATAGGGGCTGGAACCTTCGATTACGCTGGGCGTAATCTTAGGTACGCTGGGTGTAACCTGGATAAGCCCGGTGACTCCCCCTCCTGGATAATATCCAAATTTTTATTTAAATTAAATACTTTAATTATTTAATAAACTTCAAAAATTCATATATTTTTTATACGAGCTTCGTTTTCGACGTTCTTGATATCCCTGCATTGGTGAGACTACGCTCTACAACTTTCGTTTAGACTTCATAGGCTAATTTTGAATTTATTTTTATTATATTATTTTAGTAGGCCGGGATAGGAAAACTCCGTTATAAATTCATAACTTCTTCATCCGACGTCGGTTTTCGCCTATCTTTTTATCGTTTCACTACAATTGACAATATCTTTGATTCTCGTTTAGATTGTTTCGGCTAAAAACCGCTCGATCTCAAATCGAGTATTCGGGCTGCATACTACTAAGCTGAAACTTAGAAAAATCATAACTTCCTCATACGAAGTCAGATTTGGACGTTCTTTTTATGAACGCTCACAGTTTAACAAACTCTACAACTTTCATTTAGATCGCTAAGGCTAAAGACCACTCTAACGTAAATCCACTTTTTACGTCATTTAGCGTCGTGCCGGTTCTGTCGCGAAACTTCGATAGGTCATAACTGCTTCGTTATAACTCGCATTCCAACGTTCTTTATATGCACGAAAACCTTGTAACATATACTATAACTTAGTTAAGATTATTCATTCTAAATAATCTTTCATCAAAAATTCATTTTTGACACCTATCGTCTCTAAATTGACTAGCTTGGATCTACGGGCATTACACCAATATAATGAAGTTTTGTTTGCCAAGGATTTGGTGAAATTTTGTGTTACAATGTGAATTTCAAAAAAAAAATTTCATCCATTTTTAAAAAATAATTTCATTCATAAGAAATATCAAATCCAATGTAACACATGTCCTCTAAATAAAACAATCCCAAGATCTCAAATACATAAAACTCCATCAATGTGTACAGATCATGTCAGCGCCTTACCGCGATCCTCGCTGGTACCTAAAACACATATCACATAAACGGTAAGCATAAATGCTTAGTGAGTCCCCTAAAATACCACATACAACACATACACCACTTAAGGCTACAACTCTATAATACCTTCCAGTCAATGTGTCTTAGGGGACTTCCGTCCCATAGTCCTGGTAGACCTTCCGATCCCACTTCTCTGACCTTCCGGTTCGTATCATCTTGACCTTCTGGCACATACACTGTTGACCTTCCGATCCATATCATAATACTCATGACATAACATAGCACATACATATCATATAACATGATGCATCACATACTCATCATAACACATAAGACCTTCTGGTCACACATAATCACCACTCTAGGTAAAGTATAGTGAGAAGACTCACCTCGTACTATGTTGGATAACCTATCGTGCACGATAACCCGACCTAGCCTCCTCCTATCAATATAATAACATCTCTGATCAATACTTTCTCTTGTCCTCATTTCTAAAGAATGGGTAGAAGACCATTCTACCCCTCCATGACCTCTCTTGAACCAGCTTAACGAAAACCCTAAGGTCAACTGAAGTCAACTCTAGTCAACGGTCAAATTTTAACCAAACTCGTCGAGTGCACTCGTGTGACTCGGTGAGTCCATGTGTGTCCTGTTAATCCTCATAAATCCTCACTCGACTCGTCGAGTTAACCTTTCACTCGACGGGTTACCACTAGTCACGAATCGCGGGGCAACCTGACTCGACTCATCGAGTCCCCTTATGGACACAACGAGTTCCCTCCATGGCAACACTCAAAAGACCTTCTGAAGTCAGATCTGCTTCTCTAACATAGATCTGACCTTCCAATACACAATAATCACGTAAAGGTCCAACCTTTACACTCATGCAACACTTATAGGGCTTCTTTTGGTGAAATAGCTTCTAAAATGGAAACCTAGGTTCATATCTCCAAAGGAATAGCATAAAGCAGGGTAGATAGGAGTCTCTGGACCTCTTAAGGTCCAAATCTAAGAAGAATTCCACCTTGGGACCTCATATACTTCGAATTCAAGCTAAAGAAGGCATAAGAAAACCCTAGATTCAAGTAGATCACCATATACACGAGAATAAGCATAGATTTATACCTCTAGTATCCTCTTCTGATCAAATGGTAGTAGATTTGAGCTCCTCAATCTACCTAGCTTGCCCTCCTTCCTTCTTTCTTGCAAGATGACACTAGAAATGATGAAAATGGCTTCTTTCCTCACTCAGAATGCTCTCAGGTTCTCTGGTGCTCTCAAGGGTGAAGGTGGCCGCAAATGAGGGCCATAAGATCCCTTACATAGGGCACATGCCCGAGGATTTAGGGTTTTTGTCCACAACACGGACTCGTCAAGTCAACTTGCCGACTCATCGAGGCCATTCATTAAATCCACTCAACAATCGTGATCCTACTCGACGAGTCTAGGCATCAACTCATTGAGTCCCTCTTCTTGACACAAATGGATAATTAAAATATGATACATGGAATTCCGGATGTTACATTTGGGTACAATGAGTGGTTGCAACTTTTAGAGTTGGTTAACAAGAAGAAAGGCAAATATGTTAAGGAGCTGAGACTTGTTATAGAGAGACTTATCATAAAGGTTAAAAATCTTGACGTAGTGCGGAAGACTTCCACTAAACCTTCCTCGTCATCAACTTCTGCTTCAGTACCTAGGAAAAGAACTCCTAACATCTTTAGGTTCCTTCTTCCGTATGGCACCAAAGTTATTGACAACTCCTTGCCAGTGGGTGTTCATCCTGCTCAACACATGTTCATTCATCAACCCGAGCATGGGATTTTGTAACACCCCGATTTTCTGGATGCGGAACTTGAGAATTTTTATTCACATTATAGGTCCTACTCGATGAGTTGGTTGGTCCCAAATCGTTGTGTAGGAGTGTAACGACGTAAATTTGCAAGCCAAAATTTTAAATTTAAAAACACATTTATCACAGCAATAAAATCTCAAAATGTCACAACGTCAAATCATCAAATCTCATAATCAAAAGCTATATATATTAAACTCCAGGATCCTCTCAAATAACTCAATCTCTGATGTGTGTACAATCAAGCCGACGCCTTCCCGTGACCCTGAGAGGTACCTGAAACACATAACACAAAACACAGTAAACACGAAGCTTAATGAGTTCCCCAAAATACCACATACAACTCTTTATCCACTGGAGGCTATAACTCTGTATGACCCTCTGGTCAATGTGTCTCAGTGGGACCCTCCAGTCCCACAACTCTGATGGACCCTCCGGTCCTAACTCTATGGACCCTCCGGTCCTAACTCTGTAACTCATAATAATACATGGTATAGATCACACAATACATGATATCACAATACTCAAATAAACACATAAGACCCTCCGGTCACATACAACTCATATAACCACTCTAGGTATGTATAGTGAGAAGACTCACCTCGTAAGCTAGTGAGTAAAAGTCTTGTACTCGGAAATCTCGAACTAGCCTCCGCCTAACACATAGGATAAGAATTCTCTAATTAATACTCTACTCATACTCAAATATGCCAAAGGTTGTTCTCTCTTTCTCTCTAACTCTTGGAATGGGTAAAATACCATTTTACCCCTCCATGGTCTCCATTACTCATGTTGACATAACCCTAAAGTCAACAGAACTCAGCAGCCTATGTTTGACCTGACTCACCGAGTGCACTCATGCGACTCATCGAGTCCACTCATTCTTCATTAGTCTCATGAAGGTCTAGCTTGTCGAGTTAACCCCTAACTCGCCAAGCTATCGCATGGTCCAGCTCATCGGGACAAACCCTAACCGAGTCGTCGAGTCAGCTCATGGACTCGGCGAGTCCATTCGATCTAATTTCTCATTCAGACGATTAAGGTAGATCTATCACTCCAAACACTAGATATACCATCCTAATGCTCGATTGTCACGTAAAGCTTCGATCATTACGCTCATGCATTGTGGTTTTGCTCCAATATACCAATACATGTTCTCACAAGGTGTTAAACACCATACTCCTTAGATGGATGAATAAAGTTAGGACCTTTGGGCTCTAGGGACCTCACATGGTCTAGAGCTGAGGTTTAAACCTCTACATAACTTAGTATTCTCAATGTCCCAAATAAAATGTGATGAAAACCCTAATTTCTCAAACTCATGAGATCTAACCAAATAAAGGGGAACGATTCAAGCTTTTTACCTTCCTTTTGAAGCTCTGGACGAAATGGCCTGAACCCCAACAACTCCTTCTTGTTCCTTGCTGAACAAACTCCTCTTCCTCCTTATAGATGCACTAGAATCATTCAAGATTAGCTTGGAGGCTCTCTAAGCTCACTACACTCACTTAGGATTTCACACAGTAAGGTTAAGCAGCTGATGAGCCGAAAATGAGGATATAAGTGCCCTTATATAGGCCCTAAACCTAGGGATTTAGGGTTTCACTTCACATCGTCTACTCGGCGAGTTGACTCTCTGACTCGTCGAGTTGATTATTAATCCCACGTGGCACAACGCGACTCTACTCGATAAGTTGTAGCACCAACTTGTCGAGTTGCTCAGTAGTCCTAGAAAATAATTAAATAGATAATATACCTGGGAGTCCGAATGTTACAAGGAGTTGAGATGGCCACATGATTTTTAGAGTCTACTCGACGAGTTGGAGGACCCCAACTCGAGAGTAGGAGCAGAGTGTGAAAACCCTAATTTTAAGGGTTGGTGTCCTATTTAAAGGAGCTTAAGCCTTCATTTCTGCCTCCCTTATCACGTCTTTAACACTTGGAGAGAAACCCTAAACGAGCCGGTACCACCTGTGTGTGTGTGTGTGAGAGAGAGAGAGAGAGAGAGAGAGAGAGAGAGAGAGAGAAAGGCTAAAAGTGTGTGATTTGGTGCATTATTGGAAGGAGATAGAAGAGCATAAGGCTTGGAACAAGAAGAGGCATCCAGTGTTCTTCTAGTGATACTTGTTATTTGGAGGAAAAAAGCTATCAACTTGATCTTTGTTTGTGTTATATCTCTTCTTTAGGGAAATTTTGGCCATTTCCATCTTCTTGATAGCCTTTGAGACATTTAAGCATGACATGGAGTTGAAATTCGATATCTGGACGGTATGAGGTCCATGGAGCATAAAGATCCAAGCTTTATTAAGCTATTAGCCTAGCTCTAAACACTAAACCTTCTATAGGGCTTTGTTTTGGCATTTTGAGCCTTAGATGCCATGCATGGACGTAAAGCTTGCACCTTTACGTGGTATTTCAACCTTGAGAGGCTAGATCTAGAGTTTGGGATCTTTGTTCTGCTTAAAAACGTCTGAATGAGAGAGTAGAATGAAGGGACTCGACAAGTTGATGAGCAAACTCGACAAGTTAGCTAGGGTGTTCCCCAATAGTCTGGATGTGTTACAACTCGGCGAGTTGATGAGACAACTCGACGAGTTGAGTAGGGTTTTCCCATTTTTGGATTTAGAGTGAAATCGACAAGTTGATGGGACAACTCGACGGGTTGTTAGGGTTTTCCCAGATATTCTGGACTTTTCATGGACTCGACGAGTTGGTTAGCAACTCGGTGAATTGAATTGGGCTTTCGTGATTTATTGAGCACTGAGGAACTCGATGAGTTCATGAGTAGCACTCGATGAGTAGGGTCAGCTTTGACTGTTGACTTATGTTGACTTTAGGGTTTTGGGCAAGCTGTGGGTTTTGGAGACCATGGAGAGGCGGAGTCTATACTAGCAGTTTGAGTGTGGGATATATTGCTTTACTAGGCGAGGTAATTCTTGTCACTATACTTACCTGAGCGGTAATACAAAGTGACTGGATGGTCTTATTTGAGATATCAATCGGAGGGTCCTATGTGCTTATACTGAGTTATGTGATATTATGAATTTTGTCTTTGTGATATATGCTATATTATTCTGTGCCTTACTGAGTTAGGACCGGCGGGTCTAAACCGAGCTGTGAGACCGTAGGGTCTTCAATGAGATACATGACTGGAGGGTCCAACTTGAGCTATGAGACCGGAGTGTAAGTCCTTGAATTCGCTTGACGTATCAATCTGATCCGCTTGATGGTGTGGAATCCCAATCAAGCGGATGATGCAAGATGAAATGGAGAAGAAGAAGAAGAAGAACTTGATGAATCTATGGTGTGTTCAATAATATGAATGATGCTCTATACACATGTGTTCAATAATATGAATGATGCTCCCATTTCCACATGGGAATCTCCAAGGGATGTAACAGACCATGCGGTCTCTGATGCTTGGCCTTGACCATCCTACAAGTCAGGCACCTCTTGACATACCCAACGATTTCTCGCTTCATACACGGCCACCAGTAACTCAAACTCAGGTCTCTGAACATCTTGGTGGCCCCTAGGTGAATGGAGAAATGAGACGTATGAGCCTCCTAAAAAATGGTCTATCTGACTCCCCCAGACATCGGGACCCATACATGACCATAACAAGTGATCAATCCCTTGTCCATCCTGCACAAAGCAGGTGCTTTCACCGTTAATCCTTTCCTTCTTCCAATTATCTAGTCTCATACCTTCAACCTGCACGTCCCTGATCAAAATCACAATTGGAGGATCCATGGCTATCCTCATACATCCCATTGGGGTGGAAGACCTCACTACCTTGCGGCTCAAAGCGTCCGCCACCATTCGCCTTATCAGGGTGGTAAAGGATCTCATAATCATAGTCCTTGACTACATCCAACTACTTGCACTGCCTTATCTCAGGTTGGGCTGGTGCATAATGTGCCTCAAACTCTTATGATCGGTATATATGGTACAATGGACCCCATATAGATAATGTCTCCATTTCTTGAGGGTAAAAACCACCGACCCCAACTCCAAATCATGAGTAGGATACCTAGTCTCATGCGGCTTCAACTGCTACGATGCATATGAAATCACCCGTACCCTCTGCATGTGGACCGCTCCCAACCTTATGATGGACGCATCATAGAATACCATGAAGTCTTCAAATCCTTCAGGGAGGGTCAACATTGGAGCTTCACACAACGCTACCTAGGGGTCTCAAATGCCCTCTGCTGCTCGGCATCCCAGCGAAAATCCACCACTTCCTCGTTAGGCGAGTGAGAGGTATATCCTGTATAAAACTCCGGTAGTACCCTGCCAATCCCAAGAAGCTTATGATATCTGAGGGAGATTTTGAAATCTGCCACTGCATAACCACCTCGATTTTGGACGGATCAACCAAAATCCCCTCCTGATTAATGAGGTGTCCAAGGAACTGGACCTCTCGCAACCAAGACTCACACTTCGAGAACTTGGCATAAAGTCGTTCTCACCTCAAAACTCCCAATAACTCCCAGAGATGCTCTTCATGCTGATCCCTGGTTTTGGAATACACAAAGATATCATCTATGAATACAATAACCGAGCGATCGAGCATCAGCCTACAGACTCGGTTCATCAGATCCATAAACACTACTAGCGCGTTGGTGAGCCCAAACAACATCACCACAAACTTTTAATGACTATAACAAGTACGAAACACGGTCTTCTCCACGTCTTCCTCTCTCACCCTAACTTGGTGATATCCGGATCTCAATTCGATATTGGAAAACCAAGATGCACCCTGCAACTGATCGAAGAGATCATCTATCCTCGAGACTGGCTAACAGTTTTTCACCATTAACTAGTTCAACTCCCTATAATCGATGCACATCTGGTACGAACCGTCCTTCTTCCTGACGAAAAGGATCGGTGCTCCCCATGGAGAACTACTCGGACGAATAAAATGCTTACCTAATAGCTCTTGCAACTGATATGACAACTCCTACATCTATGGCGGTGCCAATTGGTACAACACCTTAGTGATAGAGGCCACACCCAGCACAAGATCAATTCTGAACTCAACTTGCCTCTCTGGAGGCACTCTGGGTAACTCCTCCGAAAACATGTCAGCAAATTTTCTAACCACCGGGACCTCTGAAACTGAAGTCTGGTCCCTGACCCACGTATCCACCGCATACACTAAGTAACCGACACACCCGTGCTGAATATACTGCTGAGCCCTGGCTGCTGAACAAAACCTTGATCATACTCTAGTGCCCTCACCATATACCACCAGTTCTCCCCAACTTGGGGTTCGAACTACAACCCGTTGCCCTTCACAATCGATCATGATGCCAAAATGACTGAGCCAATCCATCCCCACAATATCACATACTTCCCCCATGGGAATAGGAATCAAATCTATTGGTAAGGATATCCCAAAAATCTCCAACTCACATCCCTGGCAGATCAAAGAAGCAGAAACCCCATGTTCGTTGGCGATAGAAACTCGCAACAAACACTCAAGCTCACCTACTGGCACACTGAACCCCTTACTAAAAGTCTGAGATACGAACGACCGACTCGCCCCCGAGTCAAATAAAACCAATGCAGACAAGGAGCTTACTCAAAACGTACCTAAACATAGGTATAATAGATAAGCATAACACATATATAATAACTGAAATAATAGATAGAAACATACCAACAACCACATCCGGTGCTGCCTTGGCCTCCTCGGCCGTGAACTGGAAAGCATGCCCATGAGCCTTCGGAGGCTCCGCCTTATCCGACCTCCCCTCTGCAATCCTCAAAGTAGCTGGTTTGGAAACCTGTGCCGGTTTGGCGGCGAGTTGCGGACAGTTGGTCTTCACATGACCAACCTGATGACAAAGATAACATATCCTCATATCTGCTGGAGGGGCGGACTGGTAACAGTCCCTGGTATAGTCCCCCTCCTTGCTACATTTTTGGCACCCACCACCTGCTCGACAAACCCCTGAATGACCCCTGCCGCACTTTCCACAAGTGCGGCTCTACTGACCCCCTGTCCTAGAATCAGTGGTCTTAGACCGTTTCGGTGCCGGCTGAGACTGTGTCGGAACCTGATGCTGCTCCTTCAACTGCAGCTCTAACTCCAAATCACGCCTCCTAGCGGCTTCCTGAAGATCTAGAAGAGTGTCACAACGTTGCGTGGCAAAAAACTTACAGATATCGGTCTTAAGCATGCTCAGATAATAAGTCATCTGAGACTGCTCGGAAGCAAACTCCGGGCAAAACATAGCCCTCTCTGTGAACATGCAGGTGATCTCCATCACTGACTCTCCATCCTGCTTCAAAGTTAAAAACTCCTGAGCAAGCCGCTCCTGCTCCACACATGGAACGTAGCGAGCACGTAACATATCCCTAAACCGCTCCCAAGTAATAGCAACTCTCTAATCATCCGTGTACGACCCAGTCGTCATTCTCCACCAGTCCTTGGCCCTAAGCCTTAGCAGGTTCAGGGCGCACCTGACCTTCTTGTCAGTAGGAGATGAGCACGTGAAGAAATAGCCCTCCACGTCAGATAACCATCTCGTATCCCTGATCGCATCGTGGGTACCATTAAATGTCGGGGGCTTCATATTATCAAAGTCCCGGTACTAAAATGCCCGACTGGCTCCTCTTCCACCCCTACCGCGGTTACAACCGATGTGGCTGCAGTGGTGGCCGTCTCTGCTAAGGTTGCATAGCGCTCATCAAAGTACTCGACCATAGCAGTCTTAATCAACCCAAACATCTCTAGTAGTTGCGCTCAAAACGCCACAACAATCTCATCATGTAGGATCTCCCGAATCCTGGCATCCAACTCCTCTGTCCCTATCTACACCGCTGGCTCAGGTGCTATGAGCACACCATGACCTCCATCTCCTGATCCTGATCCTGATCCAGATCTAGATCCAGTCACAAAATCTGTCGTCACCACGATACTGAAAATATACCAAAGGCGTTAGATAAACAACATAATATCGGGAGACCAATTCCCACAAACTCTAGGGGTTGTGACTTCCTTGCTATGCGTATGGGTCCTGTTCTTTCAGTAGTATGGGCCCATACTACCTTCCACACCTACCGATATTTGTCCCAAGTATCATCACAACCCTAATAATATACATAATCATACCGAACTTCTACATCCTCACTTCTAGAGGAATACTAAACATCTCACTACTGATCTACTAACTCTTCATAACTCCACCATCCATGAGACTTTCATCAACTCTGTAGCACCAGTGTATGCTAGCTATGCATAACACTAGACCTCATAGACTTTCGAATATCCAACATGGCCCTAATCATAAGACCAAATCTAACATTCTCAAGCTATAAGATCTTAATTATATACAACCATGATACAAAGACAAGGAACCACAGTAATGATGTTAATCTCCTACAAAGAAAACCCTAGGCTAGCAGGCATCAAATAATCAGGCAATTTCTATCATGCGATCCCTGAAGATCCATAACCTAGTACTAGCATGCTGTCCTAACATATCATAATATCAAACAGTTGTATGGTATTTTGTGGTCTACTAACTAGCCCCGACTAATCGTACACTTCACATCCTCTATCGAAAACCATTTTAGAATTTATTCTTGAAAATTTCCTTGATTTGAGACTGGATTCACACGAATGTTCCTCCAGTTCACTCAAACAAAGGCTCTGATACCAACTTGTAACATCCAAAAATTTAAGCTAAATTTTTAACTTTTCCACTCATTAAAACCAAACAGTATTGTACAAATTGTTGTCAAAATATTATTCATCTGAGTGTCCCAAAAACAAAATCATAAGGATGAGTAGCGGTATGGTTACGCCTTTGCCTTTCCACGATCTCCTGATGTACCTGAAACAATAACCTGAAACTGTAAGCCCAAGAGCTTAAGTTAGCTACCTCCAAAATACCAATACTACACCGATAATCCCATAACAATAACAGATAAAAACAACATGCATACTTGACCTTTAGCTTGACTGGACCTGCAAGGCCTACAGTCTATCTAGATCTATCCCAAGCATTCGGTATGACTGGACCATCATGCAGGGCCCACAGTCTATCCGGACCGTTCTTCGGGTGTGTTGGCCTTCAGCACAAAGCAAGACCACCTCAACCCAATCATCAAACAAATAATCATGTGCACATAAATAACATAAACTAGAATACATATATCAGATATGACTATCTCACAAATCATCTATCATAGCAATCACTTATAACCAAAATACTGACCTAACCACATCACTAACATGCCGATCCTAACGGCTCATAAAGCATAATAACATCCTGTCTATCTGGATACCGATCTGACAGATCATAACCACATACATAATACTATAGTCAGAATAACAACCTAAAGGGCCGACCTTGGTGCCTTAGATCCTAGTGATATAGTGAGGATAACTCACCTCGCTAGCAGCTCAGAATAATATTGTCCACCCCTCCATATATATCTTCAACCACCTCGCTTGTACCCATAAGTGGTCCACTCAATAATTACTCAAATTACCAAAAAGCCCTTGGAAGGCACAAAACACTCCCTAGTCAAAGTCAAGGTCACTGGTCGATGGTCAATATTCCGTGTCGCCCTATATGCTGAGTGTAACTATCTCTTTATCATGTTCCTCTTCATTCAAGAGTTACTCAACTCAACTCGCCGAGTTTCTAATAGACTCACCGAGTCAATACGCGACCCATTGGTTAGAAACTAAAACTGACTCGCTGAGTCATCTCCCAGACTCGCCGAGTCTATACGAATACTCCCATGATTAAGCGATTATGAACTATTCCTCCGATCCAAGCAGTAGATCTAGGTCCCTAGAGTGCATTAGCAACGTAAAGTTGCTACCTTTATGTATTTGTGTGCCTTAAAATCCGAATCCAAGCTTGGAATGAAGCTTTACTCATAAGGAAGGGTTCTCTCATGACAATACTGAGAACTTTATGAACTTAGGACCCAAGGGAGGTTCAGATCTGCAGTTTCAACTTCAGATCTAGCTCCCACACAATAATCCCTTCATAAATAAGATAAAGACACCCTAAACTTTACACAAGAGAGATTATAGAAGGGAAGAGATCAAGGTAATTAGTTGGTTACCTCCAAAATGTGCCCAAACTGAAGTAGACTTTGGATCCAACCATATTTCCTTGATGCTTGCCTCTTGGTCTACAAATTTCCTTCAATAAATCCCTTCCCAAAGCTGCAAAACACTCACAAGACTCACACACACGAAAATTAGGGTTCTGTCTCTATAGGGGGTGATAAAAGACAGTGGGAGGCGCTAATGGTCCATTATATAGGGTGCAAAACCCATGAAATTTAGGGTTTCCCTCGCCAGCTCCTACTTGTCGAGTCCCCTTCCCGATTCGCCGAGTTAAATCATTAAATGACGTGTCCTATCCCGCTGCTACTCGATGAGTCATAGCATCCACTCGTTGAGTAGGCGTTAAAACATGAGCCTAAATTGAATAATAAAGATACCTGACAGTTGGGGCGTTACAACTTCCCAATTAACAAAACCTACAAATGAAAAACTATAAGAAAATAAAAGATTGTCTTCAAAACGAATCAGTTTAAGATAAACTCAGAAGTCTTTAGAAGAAAACTCAAACTGTAAGTCACCAATTGAATTTGGATCAAGAAGGTCTGAGAACAACACATATATTTCTATCTCAGAATAGATCTAAAAATTCTTCACATTGTTAAGCACAAACCCCATGTTTAATCCTCTCTATTCTTCCTTTTCCACAAAGGACACATACTCTCAAACTAAGTTCTGAGTGTTGTACAATTGAGAGATGTCTCCTATAATGTGCTTGAAACAACCACTACCAACAAATTGAAGTCTGATGATATGCCTATATAGCTGCTCCAACACAGAGTTCGGGATTAATTGGTTTTTGGAACCCAGTCCATGTTGAAACTGGGTTGACCTTTTTCATCAACGCAAGGTACTTTCTCCCATGAAATATCCTGCATATCACAAACAGAAGATGAAGAAATGTTAGAATCATTAGGTGATTTGGGAGAGTGAACCTTGAGTACCCATATGTAGTCGGGTATAACCCATTTCTTATTTGTTCGGATGGATGCCTCAACACTTTCTTTTGAACTTGAAGCCGATCGTCGAGATGGATTTGACCTAACCGGTCTTGGTTTCACTGGAGCATCTCTTGAATTTGGCTTCTTGGCCGACATTTCCTTCTTGATCATAGAAGTTGGATTATTGGCCTTTTGTGCATTCCAAGCACCATTGCGCGATTGTGACCTTGAAGGGCTTCTTTTGGGGTATCTCCCTCTTGGCGTGTTCCTCCATTCTTGTGCGTAATAAGGAACATATGCATGATTAGGACAATTTTTGGCAATGTGTCCATGTGTTCCATAGTGAAAACACATCTTTTTCTTCAGGTAGGAATTGTTTTTGCTTGCCCCTGGTAGCACGCCCTTGCCTTGTCTTTGATTGTTCCCATAAGCACACTTGCAACAGGTACTTTGTTTAGCTTGAATTGGTGGCTTGTATTTACCAACAATAGGTTGATTAGAAGCAACATAGTCAGAGTTCAAGGAGTTATTTGTTTGTTCAATAGTGTTCTCCTTGCTCTCATCTTCCACTACTTTACCCGCACAAGAAGAAGAATCATTAGAATCTTTCATCTTAACGCCCACAGTTGGCCCCGATTGGTCAGTCTTAACTGAAGTTGGCACATTGGTTTGGCCATACTGAGCAGGTATTTCTTCGTCGTTGGTCTCAAGGGGTGAGTTCCAGTTTTCATTGAAACGAAGTGGAACACTATGATATCCTAGACCATTGGTTTGATTATCTTTAAATGTTAATTGTTTTTCTATCATGGATGCAAATATTTTACTTGACACATAAAAATCTACATTTTCAAATTTGTTTTTCAATGTGTCAAGTTTAGCATTCAAACTGGCATGTTTTCCCTTAACATAATCATAATTCACACATTTATTGTTGTACTCTTCCGGAAGTTTTCTAAAGTCCTTGGATTTAGCTTCTAATTGTTCTTTCAGGGGTTTCTGACCTTTCCTAAGGTTTTAGCCTTCGTACTTAAGGTACTCATTTTCCCTTATTAGCAAATCATTTTGTTCACAAAGAAATTTAATCATAGCTTCACAAGATTGAGAGCATGAAACTTCGTTGACCGGGATGTTTGAGGAACTCATTATTTACCAAAAATGCCCTTTGACTTGAAACCAAGAAAGTCTACCTTAAAAATCAAGTTAAAAAAAATTAAACTTGCAAGTCAAACTTCAAAAATCAAACTTAAAAAATCAAACTTAAAAGCCAGACTTGAAAAGTCAAACCGAAAAACTAAAAGTGAAAATTTGAAGGTTAAACGAGAAAGTCAAAGTTTAAAGTCAAAATTTAAGGTTAAAAGTCAAATTTAGGAAATCAAAAATTAAAAGTCAGGCTTTGGGATGAAAATGAAATTTAAAATTAAAAAAATGAATTTTGGGCCAAAAATGTCAAAATTCCGAAACTGGACCAAAAAAGCGAAGCTATTTGAATTAAATTGAGAAGATGTTAACCATGTGGCATCCTAGACTAATTGGTAAGTTGGTGGGGTGAGTGTGGGAGAGACCCTGGTTCGAATCTTGTTTCACACAAGATTTTTGAATATTCGCTGCTGACTGCAAACGAGGACCACATGTGCAAGGACCGTAAACACGTTCTCACCGAAAGCTTGCTTGGACCGAACACAAGCTGGGCCGAAAATAAGAAGCGTACACGTGCACCACAAACAGACGGGCGCTCCACCAAAAATACGAGATGCTCCACCACAAACAGTCGTTATCGGCTGTAAGCACTTCGGACCACACACACCGCAGACCGAAAATGTGATTTCGCCCAAAAACTGCTGAACCGCAAATGAGATTTTGGCTGCAAACCCTCGCTGCTGACCGAAAACAGCCGCCACCCCTCGTAGATTACAACCAAAAACAACAATTTTTCACCTTTTTAGCTCCAAAACTCGATCAAAAAGCCATTTTTATGAAGAAGACGATGAACAAACCCCCAATATTTTTTCAAAAACTAACCAAGAACATAAAATACTTCAAGAAAAAGTGCAAAATCACTCCAGATCTTTCCAAAGAGATTGATACAATCCAAGCTCTAATACCTAATGTAAGTCCCTAAAATCGCTTGACGTATCAATCCGATCCGCTTGATGGTGCGGAATCCCAATCAAGCGGATGATGCAAGATCAAATGGAGAAGAAGAACTTGATGAATCTATGATGTATTGAATAATATTCAATGATGCTCCAATTACATGAGATTCACACACACACACACATCTTGTCTCTACTTTCTCTCTCTACAATATGATGATGAATGAATGCTCCTCTAGCCGAAACCCCCCCTCCTTTTTCTAATTCTTGTAAAACACTCCTCCTACACCGTATTTATACCTATGGACTACCATTATGGGAATCCTTCTACTGACAGGAGACACAGAATTCGCGTAGTAGTTCCCATGATTGAATCGAGATCATGATGAATTGCACTATTTTGTGGTTCCATTCTTCTTTTAATTTTTAAAATTTTAATTTTAACAAAAAATAAACTTGTTCAAAAATCAAAGAAAATCACAACCTAAAAGAGTATATAACCGAAAATGGTTCACAACTGAAAATAGTTTTCGATCAAAAACAGTTCACAATCGAAAAAGACTTCTTAGTCGAACAGGGTTTTCGGTCGAAAACAAATGAACACTGTTCAAACAAAAACGAACAGATTTGATGAAAGAGATGATTTCAAGTAGATTTTCGATCCTTTTAGCCTTGAATTCACAATCAATAGCAAAAACCCAGCAACAACAGCAGTAACAGTGAATGATTTGCAATTTGAAGCTCCAAATCGATCCCAACTCAGCCGAAAAGAAGCTTGATCAACCTTGACACTAGTATGGCTCTGATACCAATTGGAAGTCTCACAAAAGCTGAATAACCAACTAGTGATCAAACAATCAAGCTAAAATATGATGAAAGAAGAAGGAGTAGAAGCTAATTCAACCTAATTCCACACAATTTCAATTAACTAAAGTATTTGGTACAATGGAAGCCAAACACACACATACACGACTGAAAACTGTGTTTTGCTTCCTTTTGATCAATCCCAAAACAATTGCAAATATTCAACAATAAATTGGTTTATAGCTTTGTTTTCTTTTGACCCAACAAACTCCCCCTAGGATTATAGCTTTCATTTCTCCTCAGTGTTCACTATGTGAGCTTGGATTCAACATTAATCTTCAATTTCTTCATGACTTCAAGAAGAGCATATGAATCTTCTATGTGAGTGACTTCACCTTGAACAATTGGACATTTCTTCAAAATTTGACTTTGAACGCTAGTTGGGTGTGGAGGCTTCTCGAAAAAGATTCTTGAAAATCAGCACTTTCAGCTTGAGAGTGTTCAGAGAGAATAACAAAGAATGAATCTTTTGGATCACATTTCAATAGGTACATAGATAGCAGCAAAATGATTGAGGAGGCATCAATGCAATTTTTCACATATTCTTCAAATACATCTTCACCATGCTTCTGGGGTTGAAAGATTGAATGTTGAAAGAATAAATTTTATTTCTTGTTCCTTCGAATGAATATTCTTTGACAACCACGGATGAAGCCTTGGCTCAAAAATTCTCGATACAGTCTCCATGAGTCTAATCTACATCTGAATTCACTTTTCAAGACAAAAGAAATTTGAGATAAAATCAAAAATAGAAAACAAACGTAGCACACAATATTCTTGGATTTTTCATATATTCTGAAAAATAGAACAAAAATCAAAATATTTTTGGATTTTTGATTTTTCTGGAAAAGAAATAAAACAGAAATAACAATATTTTTGGATTTTTGGTTTTCGGATTTTTGTTTGATTTTTTTTTTTAATTCTCCCCCTTAATTTATGCATAAAGGAAAACTATGAACAAATTTAACAAAAACAAAAATAATGACTAAAATTTAAAACTTTTGGGATCAAAGTTGTCAACCAAATCAATATCCTTTATCATCACACGCCTGCAAGTCTGGATCTGGTTAATCAGCAGTATTGTGATCCACTTAAACACAAAGGATATTTGACAAATTTGACAGATTATAAGTGACAAGTCATTGTGATATATATATAGTTCTTTGGAAGTTCTTGATTACCGGGGTATATCGGGAAGTGGGGAAACACGTTCTAGTACATCTAAATTTTGAACCATTTAAAAGTTTGTTTATAGATATCACTGCTTAATTTAAGTGGACAACAATATCCTTGGTCGTCGTCAACTAAATGGTCCATTTTGGAATATATATATATATATATATATATATATATATATATATATATATATATATATATATATATATATATATATTCCAAAATGGACCATTTAGTTGACGACGACCAAGGATATTGTTGTCCACTTAAATTAAGCAGTGATATCTATAAACAAACTTTTAAATGGTTCAAAATTTAGATGTACTAGAACGTGTTTCCCCACTTCCCGATATACCCCGGTAATCAAGAACTTCCAAAGAACTTCTTACTTTAGGTGAGTATTTAATCATTAAGAGAGAAGATAGATATAGAAATGCATATGTTGTATCCCAGGTCAGATGTTTTCCTATCACGCAGAGGGAACAACATATGACTAACATAGATAGGGGTTAGAGAGATAATAGAGTGCATATGCTGTGTCCCATGTTGGATCTTTCGATCACCTAGAGGGGACATCATATGGCTAACTGATAGAAAGAATTTCATAGATAAGGATATTCATAGAGATAGAGTTGCATAGGTTGCATTCCAGGCTGGATATGTTCCAATCGCACAAAGGAGGCAACATATGACTGATAGATAGAAAGCAAGAAAATAATTTCCTATAAACCTACTTTATCATAATGCCCATTCGCCCTATCAGTACCGGAATTAAGGACATGAGTCCATACATCAAGGAAATGTTGAGCCACAATTCTAGATAATTAACTTTTATTGTATATCGCAGGTTCCCATGTTTATCTCACTGCTCAATCTACCTGAGCATCATATGGTTAGTCCAAATGAAACTATCTAAGTTCGTATAGTCTAGTCCTTTCATTGTCAATCAATGTCTAGTCCTTTTGAAACCTTTGTGCCTACCAACACATTGAACACATAGTCTAGGCAATTTGGCTTAAGTGCATTACATGAATTTCATATTGCCCTTTAGCACTATACTTCATATCACTTCCAAATTAACAATACCTACAAACGAAAACTATAAGAAAGTAAAGGTTTGTCTTCAAAACTAATCATTTTAATAAAAAACTCAGGAGTATCAAGAAGAAAACTCAAACCATAAGTCATCAATTGAATTTGCATCCATAAGGTCTGAGAACAACACACATATTTCAATCTTAGAACAGATCCAAAAATTCTTCACATTGTTAAGCACAAACCCTATGTGTGATCCTTTCCTTTATTCCTTTCTCACAAAAAGAACACATACTCTCAAACCAAGTTCTAAGTGTTGTATAATTAAGAGATGTCTCTTATCATGTGCTTGGAACAACCACTATCAACAAAACAAAGTATGATGATATGCCTCCATAGCTGCTCCAGCACAAAGTGCAAGATTAGTTGGTCTTTGAAACTTAGTCCATTTAGAAACTGGTTTGACCTTTGTCATCTACGCAAGGTACTCTCTCCCAAGATATGTCCTGCTTATCACAAACAGAAGATGAATAAATGTTAGAATGATTAGGTTATTTTAGGAGAATGCACCTTTGGTACCTATCTGTAGTTGGGTGTAACCCATTTCTTGTTTGATCGGATGGATGCATTATCACTTGATTTTGAACTTTAAGCCGATCGACGAAATGAATTTGATCTAACTGGTCTTGCTTTCACTGGAGAATCTCTTGAATTTGGCTTCTTGGTCGGTATTTCCTTCTTGAATTTGGGTGTTTGATTCTTGCCCTTCTTGGCAATCCAGTCACCATTGTTTGAACGTGACCTTGAAGGATTTATTTTGAAAGATCTCCCTCTTAGCGCGTTCTACCATCGTGGTGCATAGTAGGGAATATATGCACGATTCAGATAGTTTCTGGCAATGTGTCCAGGTGTTCCACAGTGAAAACATGTTTGTTTGTTCACGTAGGAGTTGTTTCTTCCTGCCCCTGGTGGCGTGACCTTGCCTTGTTTTTGATTGTTCATACATGCACACTTGTAGCAAGCAGTCTGTTTCGCTTGGTTTTGTGGCATGTATTTACCAAAAACAGGTTGATTAGAAGTGACCGAGTTAGAAGAAACAAATTCACAGTTCAAGGAGACATTGGTTTGATTGTCAACAGAATCAACAGAACTACATGTAGTTCTGTTCTCCTTGTCCTCATCTTCCATTACTTTACCTGTACAGGAAGTAGAATCATTAGAATCTTTCATCTCAACACCCTCAGTTGGCCCTGATTGTTCAGTCTTAACTGAATCTGCTACAGTGGTTTGGCTAAATTGAGCAGGTATTTCTTCCTTGTTGGTCCCAAGGGGTGGGTTATAATTATCATTGAAAGGAGGAGGAACACTATGATGCCCTAAACCTTTAGTTTAATTATCTTTAAATGTTAATTGTTTCTCTACCATTGATGCAACTACCTCACTTGATAGATCAAATTTCTTAAAGTTGAATTCAGCCGTAACATCCCGGAATCTAGGTAAAACTATTAACCCTTCCATTTTGTCAAGTTGCCAAGAGTGGTCCCTTGAGAGAAATCTTGGAGCAAATGAGTACGCTGGGGGTATTGGGGAGTATGTTGCGCGTACTCATGCGCTTAATTTGGACGCGGACTCGCTTGGGTACGCTGGGCGTACCCAGGTTTACGCTGGGCGTAATGGGTCCAGATACAAACCCTAAATGCTTGGCTTGTGCACTATTTAAAGGATGATAAGGCTCATTTCTCAGCCTCCATATTAGAGAGTGAAATCCTAAGAGAGAGCTTTCCATTGTCCATAGCTGAGTGTGTGTGTTTTGGAGCTAAAAGTGTGTTGGTGTGTTAGTGAAGAAGAAGGAGAAGAGCTTGAGGAGGCGAGGACTTTAAGTGCAAGGTTGGATCTGAGATCTTAAGAGAAAGGAGCTTCATTTAGAGGTATAAAGTTCAAAACTTTCTTCCTTATTTGTTTTGATGTTGCATGGACCATTTCTAGGGTTAAAACTCCCAAAGGTGGAGACTTTATGAATGTAATGTGCTCCATGGACCCAGGTTTGTCCCATTTCAGTATTATTTGAGTTATAGATCCATAAAGTTTCCATCTTGGTCGTTGATATGAGGTCATGCTTGAGTTATGAGCTCTTTAGAGTTGGGAAATGGAATATTATGGGTAATAGTGACTTGTCCAGCCATGCAAAGGCTTAAAGTCATCAACTTTATGGAATAAGAGGCTTAGAGGTGGCCAGATCTAAAAGTTGGACGTGGGTCTTAACTGTTTAAGACCCTAAAAGCTTAGAGTCTGAAACTGGGAGTTACACGAGGCATAATCCCAGTACGCGCAACGTAAGGGGTCATGCACCCCGTTTTTGTGGAAACACCGAGTACGCCCAATGTACATGTTTGGTACGCGTAGCGTAACCCGGAGAGTTAACTTTTGCTGACTTTTAGGGTTTGGTCAACTTTAGGGTCTTGGAGCCATGAGAGGGGTAAAATGGTCTTTTACCCTTCTGAGAGTACTAAGAGAGGGAATAATCTAGCCTTGAGAGATATATTGATTTAGAGTGTTTATTTCATATGATTAGGCGGAGGCTAGATCATATTTTACAGATTTCGAGATTACTGAGTTACTCGAGGTGAGTCTCCTCACTATACTTTACCTAGAGTGGTACTTAGAGTTATGTGATAGAGTATTTGTATGTGATACACCGCATGATTTCTATGTGATTTATTCTATGTATGTTTTAGAGTTTACAGAGTTAGAACTGAAAGGTTCATAGAGTTAGGACCAGAGGGTCCACAGAGTTAGGACAAGAGGGTCCATAGAGTTATAGCCTCAAGTGGCTAATATGTGTTATATGTGGTATTTTGGGGAACTCACTAAGCATTTATGCTTACAGTGTTGTGTTATGTGTTTCAGGTACCAGTGAGGATCGCGGGAAGGCGCCGACATGATCAGTACACACACGAGGAGTTTTTATGCTTTATGATCTTGGGATTGTGTTTTTATGGTTGTTATATGATACAATGACATTTTTATAATATTCATGAATGAAAGTATGTTTTTGGAAAATGTAAAAAAATTGTTTGAAAATTTTGGGTGTTACAAGTTGGTATCAGAGCCTTGGTTTGAGGGATTCGGGTACACCTTCGGGCGTATCTGAACTACAAATATAACAGTCTCCCACTTGGATATGTCTAATAACTATTTTGCATAACTTCATAACCTGATGAGCAATCGTAGCTTTCAAAAGCCGTTGTCAACCCTGATCTTATCAGATACACGTGTCCTTTAGATAAGGGATCATATATTCCTCCATTCTCAAGATATCGTATAGACACAAGACATGAATTTTAATCATTCTCTTTATATTGTTTCCCGACATCCGATTTATGACGACTGACAACAGACTACAATTGAACATATCAACTTAGTCCCGGCTTGGCCAAGCGCTTAGGTGCCATCACTAAATCGTCGAGGGGCCCACATATATCGCTTTTATCAACTTATTATTTGAATTACAACAATAGCTGTCCCATGCTCCGAGCATGTACACTATGTTTCCTATGGTCCGTGCATTGTGAAATAGATCAATTGAAAAACTTATCCAATGATGCTCATTTCACAATTGCTAATCTTCAACGATAGCGTAAGAATACAAGGTTCTTGCTAATAATAGAATATGTTAGATTCTAACATTTTATGCAACGATCCTTTCGTAAAGTCATAGCACAAAATTCACCAAGACTTGGCCAATGAAAATACAAGGTTCTCTATCATAAATTGTTACAAAATAATTCTATAGATGTTATGTCTGTCACTCAAAGTACAATCCTTTGAACATCCTTTTTTCATAAAATTTCCTAATTTAGACATAAATTCTTAATTTCCAACTCCCAATATGGAAACATTCCCATATTTTCCATATGACAACTTATCTATTCATAATAATGTCGATATAGTCCATCCAATACTATACTTCCAACTACTCACAAACGACCAATCCTCAATGAACATTGGATCATTCTTTGACAGTTGTTTAATTCTTTTAGTCAAAACCGATTCTAATCCCTTTTCCCTCTTAATGCACTAGGCATTTGGAAAATTTTAGAATGGTCAAATATTATAGCATATGCAATCGATCATATACCCGAAGCGTATGGGACACGATTCATAATGTCTTACATAAAGATGTGATACTTTACCAGTCTTTTGCTATAATATTTCTAATTTCCATGTTCTCACAATTTTGATTATGTAAAGGGATGCCGTAATCATAACCAAAATTTGAGAACGTGCTATGTATCCTTGACTAAATTTTATTAACATTTCTCGATCTAAGCTTTAGATTTTTGAAACGAAGTATAATATTCTCTCCCTAAATTATAGCAAAACAACTTCTCAACCCTTGCGCCTTTGCAAAGTATAACTCTTGTTTTCTATAATTAATATTAATAACTTGCAATACTTACCATAATAATCATGCTCCCACTAACATGATGATTATTTCCTTATTTGCATAACACTTATGCTTCCACTAGCTTTGACATGTATTCAGTAAACAACTGAACTTACAAAAACAATGCTTATTGAATTCCTTAAGTTCATATTTCTAATGCTTGATGCTTTAATAAGCCTTTATCTTAGCTTTTTAAACTCATACACCTTTGCCTTAGAAAGTTCACATGTGTCTCTAAAGAAATTTAGAACTTCTGTTACTAAGTCCCAAATGTTCGACTAATTTCCAAATCTCACAATTCGAACTATGATGAAGGATGACGTAATCATAATCAAATTTGAGAATACAATTTACACAACTACTATCTCCTTAAGATCTCTCTTAGTGAAAGAATTTCTTCACACTCATTTTCATGAAGGAGAGAAATCTTATGACACTTAGATTTTATAGCGTATGTGTTCCTATCCATGTAAATTTGTCATAACAACAATCATAAGACAATGTTAGTGACAAATCCAACTCATATGGACTAAACTTGTGCAATCTTAATTTCTTGCCTCATGGAAGCACGAGTGCCCACCATTGCTTCCAGGTTGTTAAGTAGCTCACCCTTACCTATCAATGTACTTTCCATTGATCAAGGTGCTTGCCTTTATGCATTCAAATGAGAACTCATAGAACTTACCTACATAGTTAACTCAAATGGAATGGCACAAAAACTAGAGTATGTCACTCATGACATATTATAAACCTCAAGTCATGTGCTAGTGATGATCAAGTAGGTTTATTCTTGAATTTGTCCTTGAAACTTTTCAAGACATTTAAGACTCCTACTAACTCCTTGACATGTAAGATTCTCTTGTCAAGGAACTTTTCTTGACAAAACAAATATTCAAGAGTTAGTGTAGCTTCTTATCAGGTTTAACACTTCACTCAATTGGTCCTAGTTGGTCTTTGTCTTATCCAAGACAGCATAACTAACCAAATTCAAATGTGCAAGAATAAGAAAACTTTTCCAAATTCCACAATGATGAGTGTTATAAACCAACTAAAGACGTGTCACTCAATTCACAATCTTGGAGTATGACTCTAAGACTCGATATTGGAACGAAGTATAATTGACTTCTTGATTTAGGCATTTCTACAATTCTCGATTCCTCTTCTTAGACATGCAATTGCACTAAGACTCACTTAGAGGATCAATTGAGACATGGTTCTTAATCATTAAGACCTATCATAAAACACAAAAAAAGTTACTCTCCCTTCTTCATAGAATAGATAAACTTTGATCTTTCTGCCTACTAGATTCTTCTTATTCGTTCTGCTATTGATTGAAACTCTTTCAATCAACTCAGAATTACACTCAATCTTATAAGTATACCCATATTTACTAAACTTTAGTAAATCATGACGAATATCTTTGTCACTCTTGTGGTAGACTTGATCAACGTACAACCTAGTGTAATTGATCTCCTAGTCCTTCATTTGACACTTTGTCAAAGAATTAGTCTAAATTTCCCAAATATGAAAGTTTTTCATTCATCATAGAATACACGATGCATGATTCCAAGTTTTTATCCTCTTGAAACTTGGGCGATGAGAAACTCTCCCTATTTGGTAAACTCTCGACACTTCCACAAATAGCCTAATTAAGAATCAAATCCATTTTGCTAATAGTAGAAATACACAAACATCAATTTTTCACACACATCATTGTAAGGATAAATAAATAAGATGAAACTCAAAATTTATTTTACTGCGGAAAAAGTTGTCCTTACAATGCAATTCAACTGAAAAACTATGCTATACATATTTCTTAGCAATCTACCCTAACTCTAAAGTAGCAGCTCAAAAATCCGATCTTTGAATCCATGTGAACGAAATCCATTTCTTCGTGATCAGACTCATCACACTTCTATCTTAAGTTTCCTTTCTTTTCTTCGATCCTGCAAAACATCAAATGTAATCTTATCACATCATGTATTAAGAACCAAAAAATAGGAACTTATAGAGTTAGTTAATGTATTTTACCTGAAATAGAGCCATACGTCTTGACTCTCCCATCTCTTAGATCTCTCAGGTAAACAGGACAACTTCGTCTCCAATGCCCCTTCTCTTGGCAGTAAAAGCAAATGGACTCCTTTGGTACATAGCAAGGGACAATCTCAGCCTTTTCTGGACTTCCAATGTAGCTAGTGTCCAATGAAGTATGGGAGTTTGATCGACCAATCAAGTTTGCTTGACCAGTGCACCAAATCATCGCTGATTCAGCAACAATAAGCAGATAGGTCAAATCAATGAGGGTCACGTCATGAACCATCGTATAGTACTCTCTTACGAACTCACTATAAGAATCAGGAAATGACTGGAGAACCCAGTCAACAGCCAACATTTCTAAGATATCGACACCCAACATCCTTAACCTATCAATGTGTGACTTCATCTTTAAGACTTGTGTAAGCACATATTTCCCATCTTCGTGCTTACTTGCCAAAAGGGCTTAAGTGAGCTTGAAATTTTCAAGCCTTTGCACTTGTGGGTCAGGGAGAACAATTGGAGGAGGTAGAGGAAGTGAAGCATGACTCTCATTTCCTTGATCGTATCTTGGAACGTTATCTTCATTTGGAAAGCTTGTTCCAAAGGGTTTGGGAAGACCATTGTAAGATTCAGACATCTACAAAACGGGAAAAAATTCAAGTAAGTTGATAAGAATCCTTGATGTAACACCCAACATGAAACATCAAGGCTAGGATCCAACACAATACTCTACAACCTAGAAGAGGGATGCCGTAATCTAGGTGCAGAATTTTTGAAGGTAGGTAAATGACGATTTATCAATTTCCACCGTGAAAAACGAAAAAGAAATTTAAGTTTTAAATGAATTGAAACTCCTAGATCTTTTGAGATTCATTGAACTTTTCAATGGCATGTTTAATCTCGATTATTCCCTTCAAGTTTGCAACTAGGATGCCGATGATCAGAAACAAGGTGTGAATAACCATGCGAATCACGTGGTGCACTCAATGATACTATCACCTAATCAATGTGCCGGTTAGCTACACACGCTCCATTGATCTATGATAAACATCGAGCCACCCTTCACCACCAATGTCAATCCCAAATTAGTGTGCCGGTTAACCACACACGCTCCACTAATGTTTGAAAAGGGTACGAAGTGTAATTCCATGGATTAGCATAAAATTTCACATTTGCCTAAAGTAACTATGATTTGGGAATTTGAAAAAGCATGTAGTTACTTTGTACGAATTCCTTATGGGCTTCCCATAGAATTTGTCCAAACTATATAATTAGGTGATCCATAGCCCAATTGAAATTATCTTATAAATACAAATCCAGTCTCCTAAGTTGAATTAATCTCTTTTAGCCACAAAAGTAATTCTTAATTAATTATTGACTAATATTAATTAAACTATATGATTTCTCCTTTAATATATTATTCTCATAATATATTAATAAATCCTAATTAAACCTTTCTCTCCTTGATTCATCCTACATATTGCTATGGTGAAGGCAACCCAAAAGGACCATGCTCATAATCGCATCAAGTACATACCAAAATAGTTATGGACTTAGACACTAATCCAACATAACTATGTAACACTACGTGTAGTAGAAATCAACATCATTGATATCTAAGTTTATACATTCAAAAATTGTGTATTTAGTTGAAACCTCCTCGTGTAAGCCCAAAACCTAACCCAATAAGCTATGTCCACTCAACATTGCGCCTTACCTCTTAATGGACCAAGACCTTCCTATTGGGCCCTAATGGGCCGCCAGCCCTTCCAATTGATCTTTTGAGTCGTAAAACCCTTATTGGGCCTTCTTAGGCTGCAAGAATTTATTCGTAGATGCTAATGGGCCAAATACCTCTATTAGGTACTATTTTGGGCCAGAAAACTACTATTAGGCCCTTTTTGGGCCAAAAGTCCTAGTTGACCATTATATGGGCCGAGAACCCATATTTAGGCCATAGTTGAACCAAAAATCAATATTGGGCCTCCTATTGGGCCGAAAATTCTTCCATTTAATCTCTTTGGGCCAAAAACCTTATGTTTATCATAAATGGGCTGCATTTTACCATTGGACCTTCTAATGGGCCAAAAATCCTTAATGGTCCTAAGGTGTTTTCGGTTACCCTTTGAAACCAAAGCTCATTTTCTTCTTTTGCCCCTATATCCGATCGGATATAAAAAAAGAGAGGAAAGATAATGTGATGAAAATACAAGTGACACCTCCATATTATACAACATGTAACTAAGTCATCATCTTGCATACATCCATGCAAACTTTAATTAACCATCATCTAACACTGATCTAATCTCTCTCTCTCTCTCTCTCTCTCTCTCTCTCTCCCTTTTATCGACCGAACCACCACCATCCTCTCTCTATTATCATTTTCCAACTTTCACTCTATCTCCTTTCCTCTCTACAATCAAGATCCTCACATCATTTCTCTCCAAAATTTTCGTGTGAGTGTGTCTATAATCAAATAAGACTTCATCCAAATTCCACACACTTGGTAAGTTTTTGACAAACTCCTTAGTTTTGTTCCAAGTTACACTAAAAATGGTTCTTACACTCCATTTTCGTGTCCATGCTTCTTAGATCCACTTTGACTTCGAAAGCTTCTCCAAGAAGACAAGCTTGGATTGAAAACCTCTTTCATCTTTCTCTAGAAACCGAAAAATCCTCGAAGGTGGGCTTCATACCCCATGTTTTCGAGTTTTCAATCTTTTGGAGGGGAATACAAGTCAAAATTATTGTTCAATTTTGTAGGGTTTCAAAGCACTCCATGGATGATGGCAATGGGCCCCTTTGATGAATTGTAGGTTAAAAGTCAAAGACTTGTCTTTTACTATAAATAGTCATGTATTCTTCATTATTAGGGTTAAGAGTGAGGAAAAATGTAGCCACCACATTGTGAGGTTTCTTATGTAGTGTTAGATTCTTTAGTCTATGCTGAAAGTGTAATTTATTCCTCATATTTGAATAAATCAAGTGATCATTCGGCATAATCTTCATATTTGTGTTTGTTCTTATTTTCCGCATCTTGTTTATCAAATCTCAATAAGGGTTTTAATCCCAAGAAGTGGTATCAGAGCGGGTCTTTGAAGATCTATTGCTTTTTGAAGTATTGGTTCTTGATTTGATGATTTTTTGCACAAGTTATTAAAGATTGTTGGTGTTTTGGCATTTTGGAATCAAAATTCTGTTCATGTTAGTGTTCATGCAGATTTAAGGTTTTATTCTACTGTTCATCATGGTATTTCCTATCCAATTCTTTGTCAATTCATTATTTTTGTTGGATTAATCTGATTCAAGCCCAATTATCAAGAACAAATTCATTATGTTCCTGTTCATGGTATTTTTTGAGCCCAAATCATTATTCCCGATTGATTCATCTCTTTCTTTTGATCCAGTGCTCGTTTTTCTTTAATTTCTTGAAATTGATTATCATATCCAGATCGTATTTTCTTTTAAATCTCTTGGGATCAGTTGATTTCAAGATCACGTTTCCCTCAAGAATATCAGTTCCAGTTGGAATCTTGTTTTTAGATTCAAATCAAAATCTCAATCTATTTTTTTTCTTATCAATCGACTTTCTCATTCAAATTCATATGATCGATTTCATTTAATATTCTACTATTCATGATTTTGTTCTATTTTGTTCTAGATCGATTTATTATTTCAATTCATTGCACATTGATGTGATGATTCATGTTATACTTGATTGAATCGTTTTGGAGATTCTGTGAAAGTCAACGATTGCCGATTTGGAGATCTGTGATTATTGGTTTCAGGAAGTTTATATTGATTTTTGAATTGAATGGGATGTTTGATATGGAAATCAATCTACTTTGAATGGAAATTGTGTTGAGAAAATCTAACCTTGTTGATTGGCGTTACCTAGTGTCGACAGTCAAGGCAAAAAGTCAAAATTGGAATGAATGAAGAACGAATCGATCTCATTTGGACGAACTGATGTTCAAAATTGAAAATTCAAAATTGCTATGAACCTCTCTTCCTGGAGTGTTCGGCTCGCACTCGTTCGATTCGGAAGGGAACCTGTGATTGGGTTCGTTTGTTAGCCCTTGGAACAAAAGAGGGGAGGACCGAAAGGAACTTATGGTTCGGCTCGGCTAAGGTTTTGCTCCTTGTTTGCATCGTGATGTACCTGGAACAAACTTAAGTTCAATTGGTTGCTCTTGGAACGAAAGCACTTGGAAGAAAGAGGGGAGGACTAAAAGCGAACCTGTGCTCGGACCGAACATGGTTTCAGTTCAATGAACCTAGACCGAACTTGCTTTCGGTTGCTTGTACTCGGAGCGAACCTATTGGAGTCGATGTTTATATGTGCCAATTTCAAGGCTTCGTGTCTAGTTTGAGCCATCGTTGAAAGATCAACTGGAGTATGATGCAATGCTCGTTCAAACTCATCCTAATGGGGAATATGACTAATGATTAGACTTTTGGTCCCTGTTGTTTTCACAGTTTGGCTTTTTTGTACCATTTTCAGTTTTTGCTTCAAATAAAGGGGGTATATTGATGCTGAATTACCATTCCAGCCCCTGTCTTTTAGCAAGTGATAGTTTTGGCTCAATATTCAGAATAATTTATAACTTTGATGGTCGGTGAGCAGTTTTGGATTTTTTAACGCACATATTTTTTCTTAAACAGAAAATTAAAGATTCCATCAAGTCTTGGCGGTTCGGAAAGTCATTTTTTGTGATAACGACAAATTTTCACGATTTTTTAGATTTTATACTTCATTGTATATATCATTTTGTCGTGGGGGAGCACAATAATTTTTTATCCATTCAAGATCATTCTCATGACCATAAGAAGGATTTATAATCACGTTTTCGATTATAAATCGGGGGAGAATTTGGTACGGCCATTCGAAATTTGGATTTGTGACTTTTCAAAGTTGAAGATTTTTGATAAAGCATGTGGTAGAATTATGAAGGTAGCTTTTACAGTGGAAGTTCTATATTGAGCTCTGCTAAAGCTTTTACAGAGAAGTATCCTTTACAGTGGAAGTTCTTTATCGAGCTCTGCTAAGGACTTTTTATATCTCCGACTTCTAGTATTTTCTCGATCAAGTGGCATTACAACTCTTAAAGTTTGGGTTGTTGCATGATATTTTTTGATGGTTTATATCATTAGCATATTTGAAGATCATTGTGACTTGGAGGGGGAGCTCTTCAAAGATAAGAAGTGATTCAGTTTCTTTGTTCTGAAATGGGTTTTTATGGCGGGTTTGGTTTTCATGAAGATTTTATTTGGGATTACATTCGAAAATGAAGTTTAAGGATGTTACTTCAGTGCTTGGTTTTTATATCCTAGAGCCCGTGATTGAAGACTATTGAAGAATCAAGATTCGTGGATTGCTTCATATTCCTCGTTGCAAGATCTTTTTATTCACTAGATGCTTGTTTTGGAAGTTAAAGCATTGTCATCCATTCCATACTTTGAGGGGGAGATTGTAGGGTTTCAAAGCACTCCATGGATGATGGCAATGGGCCCCTTTGATGAATTGTAGGTTAAGTGCCCAAGACTTGTCTTTTCGCTATAAATAGTCATGTATTATTCATTATTAGGGTTAAGAGTGAGGTAAAATATAGCAGACACATTGTGAGGTTTCTTATGTAGTGTTAGATTCTTTAGTCTATGCTGAAAGTGTAATTTATTCCTCATATTTGAATAAATAGAGTGATCATTCGACATAATCTTCATATTTGTGTTTGTTCTTATTTTCCGCATCTTGTTTATCAAATCTCAGTTAGGGTTTTAATCCCAACAAATTCCTTGAATATTTGCTTGTATATGTATGCTTTATATGTTTATGTGTGCTGAAATGTTGTGATATCATGAACTCTAGATTTTGTACAAGTCTTAAGTTATTTGAAAACATATTTGGACATGAATGTTTGAATAATGGTAAAAATGGGCTATTTATAACAATTTCCGTAAAAGATGGGTTATTTTTGACACTTATCGTAAAAATGGGCTATTTATAACATTAAATAATTGGATTCAATATTTGTGTAAATTATGTTAAGGATCTTGTGAAACACTCCTTTACTCGTACCTACCTAGTATACATCGTAAGTCCTGTAGTTATAACAAGAGTCTCTTGAAAGGAGAGCGGGATACTGTGTATAGATCTATATGGGGTTGATACCCCTACACCTGAGCTGTTCGCTACAGCTAGATAGGTCAGTCTAGGGTGACAATTATCTTTAGAAACCGATGCATGAAGAACGTCAAGACAGACGCTCTAGTCACATTAGTATGGTTGTAATGACTCACATAGAGAATAACAATGTTATATTAAAATTTACGCAAAGCATACACTCTACACATTTTATACAGTACAACACTACGTGTCGTCTGTTTTGCAACTGGATTCACCACTCCGGTCTTAGGGTTTTAAAACTACAACTTTTCGTATAACAGAAAATATAGGATTTTCTGGGAATACACTCTTTATATAGTTTCAAACAATGTAAACAAAGAATACACATGAAATTATACATGATTTGAAACAAGATTCACAAACTATTTTACAGAAGATATTGGCAGCTAAGGAATTTGGATATTTGTTGTATTTTTGAATTATCATACATTATGTTATTTTGGATGACTTTTCACGAACAAACAGAAAGATGTAAATAATGCATGTTGGTATAGTTAATGTATGATGATGATGGTTGCAATGTTTCATTCATATTCAATTGTTATGATATTAAACGTCACACCCCCGAACCAGACGACAGAAACGTATGAGGGCTCGTGTGACTATCAATTGAAATATCATCACAATGAATATACATGAAACATAACATAAACATCCCCATGCATTACATATTACAACCATCATTGTTCACATAAAGTACATTGTTTTACATTTCACATTCCATAACATAAATTGTATGAAGATTAAGATATCGTAATAAAATTTCCAAAATACTCTTGACGATTATTTAGCTTATCGGTTACATGAGAATACAAGTTATTTTGAAAATGGTCAACATATATAATGTTGGTGACTTCATAAGCATGTTTGAATGAAGGATTTTGTATTGTTTGTATAGCCTAGAAAATCCGATATTTTCTATGAATTGTATAAAAATGATGTAATGATCAAGTGTAAATGTATGTGTGATTTCCATTGTAAATATGTATAAGTAAGCAATCAAAAGTTTCCTTGTATTGTATCTGTTGTAAGTAGAAGGTAATAAATGATAGTATTTTCCCAAAAAATCCGATATTTTCTGATTTATAAAAGTGTTTTAGTACTTGTGTTACAGCAAGAATTTTTTTCGTATGATCATGATTCAAGCACTTTGATTACCGGATTGCGTCGATAGTAGTGGATCTTTACGTGAGTCATTATAACCATGCATAATAATGACTAATTCGCCTGTCTTGACATTTTTTTTTCCAAACACCGTTTTGATCAAGATTTTGTCACCCTAGACTATCCTAGTCTAACTGTAGCGGACAACTTAGGTGTGGGGGAGTTACTCCCATATAGATCTATACACAAACTCTCACTCTCCCTCCAGGAGACTCTGATTATAACTACAGACGACGGCTAAACACACAATGGTGTCAACTGATAATTCTCACTAGACCCCAATGATTTTCCACATGAATATGTTTAATGTTAAACTTACTTTGATTTACTAACACCTGATGATACTTGAATATGAAAAACACATCCCAACACACATGAATAAGGACAGTCGCGGCCCATTAAACACGTAAGTTATTTCTAGGCTTGATGGCATGTAGAGCGGACACATTGAAGCCCATTAAGGATACAATGAATCTCTCCGGGCAAAATTAACATGCGAATGGGCCACTAAAGACCAATAACATGTAAAAATTAATTTAGACCCATTGAGCATGTCATTGGGTCACTAAGGCCCAACAAACATGAATTGATTATATTGGGCCCAATAAACATGCAAATAGATCACGAAGGCCCAATATGCATGTATTATAAGTACCAGGACCAATATTTGTACCATTGTTCTATTTTTGTATATTTGATGTGGTATATTGTTTTTATATGAAGCTTTTACTTACGATATTAAGATACCCAACGTTTGATATATAATGATATTATTAGTTTATAAAATAGACCATTTTTAAATCCTTATAAAAATTTATATTCTTGGCCCAATGGTTTAATAATTGACACATTTGACTCAAAATATTTATTTGACCATTTCAACCCTTGGTTTGTAAGAATTTACGTTCTCATCCCTTATTGTAATTTTTTTAACACTTTTGGCCTAATTTCCATGAATTTTACATTTTTGGCCCAAAATCCAAAAACTTTGCATTTTTAGCCCCAATTTAGAAATAAATGTTATTTTCAACCATGAATTTGGTTTATTTACATTTATGGCTTAAGCTTTCAGTAAATAAAATGTTTGGCCTAAAAATCTTTATTTTTCGCAAGTTTGGGCCCAAACCGTGAGGCCCAAAAAAATTAAGCCCATTTGGCTAAAATTTACACCTTTGGTCCTGTAAAAAGTGTGATTATCACAAAAACTCAGTTTTAAACAAATGCACTCTTTTTGATCATTATAAAACCGAAAATGTCACTTTTCGCTCTTAACTTTTGTTTTCTTGACAAATATGACCCTTAACAAGATTTTTGCTTTGAATTTTCATATCTTAAACATGTAAATACTTTTAACTTGATAATATGATGTATAAGGTGTCTTAGTTCATGGATTCTCACTCATTGTCTCTTAAGATGTTGAGATGTGTTAAGATCTAACACATTTTTACAAGATAAACCAAGAAATCACACATATCAAGCATATAACACATAGATCTACACATTTTACTTGTATTCTCCCCAAAAATCATGTAAAAACAAAAAAAAAGCGGTACGAACTCACATTGCTTGTTTGTTTTTGGTTTGGTGAAGAAAAGATGGAGGTTTCGGCCCTAGGAAGCTTTGCTTGAGTAGATCTTGAACTTATGGGGGGGGGGGTTCTAAGAGTACGATCAAAAACAATGTTTAGAAGGAGTGTTATAACATAAAAATGAAGTTGTTTAGCTTGGATGTGTGATGACTTACCCATGATTGGTGATTTTTGGTGAAGATCTTCTTGAAACACTTAGAATTCTAGAAAATTTGGATAGGAGGAAGGAGGATGCTCTTGAGTGTTTGGGAGAGTTTTCTTGAAAGACTTTTGAGAGAATCAGGGTGATGTGAGGGAGCTTGGCCGAGACCCTTAAGAAGAGAGGGAATAATGGGATTTTTGCATGATAGATAATGAGTTTCTTGATACATGTGATTATCTAGTTATTTGCTAGATAGTCATGTGTTGTCATCCCCTTATTACATCACCCTTTCATTGTTTTTATTAAAATTTTTTATATGCATGGGCCGAGAATGGGATAGGAGGAAAGAGGATGAAGAAATTTGGGCCTTCACTTGGCTTGTTTGAATTTATGAAGCCCACAAATAAAGTTTTCGGCCCATTGGGCCCTTAGGAAGGTTTACAACCCAATATGGTATAAATGAATGGGTTTATGGCCCATTTGGGCTAAGTAATTACTTTATGGCTCAATAAGGCCCATTAAGGGTAAACCAATTTATTTTGGACCCATTATGGCCCAAAATGTCAAGTTTCATGAATGTGGGTCCAATTAGAGCCCATTTAAGGGTCCTAAGCCCAAAATAGTCAAATTGGAAGCTTATTGGTCTATTAGGCCCAATAAGGAAATCCTAGTCCATAATGGACTTAAACCAAGATTTTTAGGGTTTCCAATCCTTAGTTGACTATTTGAATGTTTTGTATAAAGTTTTGAATTTTAAGTGTAAATCTTTATTAGGTTACTTGTCATAGAATGAGTATAGTGTATAATCTCAGGTTAGAACTACAAGTATTATCATGGATGATATTTACTTGATCATAGAACTTCCTGGCTAAATTGCCAGTTATGACATTACAAGATGAAGTTACCCGCCCCCGGATGTTTCCTCCGTCTTGGTTTGGGAGTGTGACAAGTTGCGTAAGCGAAATATCAGTGGTCGTAACAATCTATCGTCAGACTAGATGATGGTGTATCAGGGTATCCGAGTATGAGACCTTAAATTTTTGGGTTATTATGAGGTTTGGGTTTGTCAGACAGCAATTAGAGCATCAAGCGACTGTATTTCTAGATGTGAGACCAACTACTAATTGTCGCCAGATGGGAAATTGTCGAAGGGTGTGACTGTACTGAGTAGAGTGCCTTCTCTAAGAGAATTTTCGTCAAGAGTTGTGATGCATAATCTAGGAAAGTGTGTGCATGTAACTATGTTGGACCGTAGGGCATGAGATAGTGAACTTAGTGTGGTGATGACTTGATGTTGAGATTATGGGGTGATAAGATAGTGAGTGGGTCCGGGTGAGAGTAATCACTTAGAATTGTCGGATAAAAACCATGAGGTAAGCCTAAGGCGAGTAAGAGAGTGTAGTAAGACTGGGGGGAGCTGTAACATACATGAATCAGAGAGAGAAAGAGAGAGAGAGAGAGAGAGAGAAAGAAAGATAGAGTATCATATGACTATGGGGAGCCGTAGCATACATGAGTCAGATATAGAGTATCGTATGATTGCGGCGAGCCGTAGCACACATGAGTCAGAGAGAGTATCATATGACTACTGGGAGCTGTAGTATACATGAGTTAGAGAGAGAAGGAGAGAGAGGGAGAGAGAGAGAGTATGACTGCGGGGAGCCATATCATACATGAGTCAGAGAGAGAGAGTATCGTATCGTATGACCGCGGGGAGCCGTAGCATACATGAGTAAGAGTGAGAGTATCGTATGACTACAGGGAGCCATAACATACATGCGTCAGAGAGAGAGAGAGAGAGAGAGAGAGAGATAGAGAGAGAGAGTATTTTATGATTGAGGGAAGCCATAGTATACATGAGTCAGAGAGAGAGAGAGAGATAGAGAGAGAGAGAGAGATAGAGAGAGAGAGATTATGACTGCAGGGAGCCGTATCATACATGAGTTAGAAAGAGTGTATCATATGATTGTAGGGAGACGTAGCATACACCAGTAAGAGAGAGAGAGTGTCGTGTGACTGTGGAGAGCTGTAGCATTCACGAGATAGCGAGAGAGAGTGTCATAAGATTGTGGGGGAGCCGTAACACTTATTAGTCAGTGAAGGAGTGTCACAACTAGTATTTTGGCTAGGAAATTTAGTCTATATGTAATCAAGTCTTGTTGTAGCTTTTAACTCTAAGTTGAGGTTATACATAATACTCATTTTGAAAACAACTATTCGAATCAAAACTCATTCGTAAAGCCCTAAACCTAATTCAATACATTTCATACACTCAACTGTGGATTTGTAATCCAAATGTTCCGGTTCAAACTCAGATTGCACCAGGATCCTTTTATTGGACCAATAAACCCACAACTTGATTATTTTGGGCTAAGAATCCTCATTTGGGCCCTATATGGACCCACATTCATTAAACTATAACCTTTTGGGCCATAAGACTTTTTATGGGCCTTATTGGACCTAAAATGTCTCACCTTGCTTTCATGGGCCATATTGGACTGTAAACAACTTCCTTGAACCTCAATGAGGCGAAAACCCATTCCTTTTTGTCATGTTGGGCTGTAAGCACCTATATGGGCCCACATGGATCAAAACTCCCTAATGGGCCAATGCAAGAACAAGCCCAAAACACTCTTTTCTTTTTCCCCCTCTCATTCTCGACACTATATACAAAAAAAGGGATAATATCATGGAGACACCTCATATTTACATGGTGAATATCCATGCAATACACAACATAAAAAAAGAAATCTCATACTTCCATGTAATATCCTTTCACACTTCTCTCTTATCTCTTCTATCTTCTTCTTAATCACGGTTAAAGAGCAAAACACCCACCACCATTCTTTATTTGAAACTTAAGGATTCTCTCATCCCTTCCTCTCTAACACAAGAACTCTTCCACATTTCCTTCAAGAAAAAGAAAACCGTGAGGTGGTGTGGGGTTTTCAACAAGTTTTCACCAAAATTCATCCTTCTTGGTAAGATGATTCATATTCAAGATGTTATATCCGATTTTATATTAGACAACTCCTTTTAAACACCTATTTTCATGATCTTGCTGTTAGAACTTCCTAGAATTCGAAAGCTTAGATCAAGAAACACTTCAAGGCCAAAAAAATCTTCCTCTCTTCATCAAAAACCGATACATCACCCCAAAGTGAGATCATAGCCCCTATTTTTGGTTTTTACTATGTTTTGAGGGAGGGTACAAGTTACTTTGTGTAGATCTATGTGTTTATGCATGATTACATGTGTTTTCCATGTTATATGTTGTGCTGATGTGTTTGAAACATCATAGATTTCGAAAAATTTACTAAAGTATGGAGATATTTGTAAACTAAAATACCTTATGCAACTTATGATGAACATGAAAGGATTAAAACATGTTAAGGATGTTTGAAACTAAGAAAATCATGTAAAGGGCCAAAAATTATCAAAGAAAACAAAAGTGAGGATCTTTTTGTCAACTCACAGTTTTAAGAGGACTAAAAGAGTCCTTTTTAAATAAAAAAGGGCCTTTATAATATTCATGGTTTTAAAAGGGCCAACAGTATAAATTTTCACAAAATGGGCCTCAAATAGGCCTTTCATGGTTTCAAGGACTAAACTTGTAAATTTTTGGGATTTTATGAATTAAATTGTCATTTTAAAAAAATTGAGCCAAAAATGTAAATTTTCATTTAAATGGGATGAGATGACAATTTTATTAACCTTGGGTTAAAAAGGTTAATTTTTGTGCATTTGGGCCGAAAATGTCAACTTTTATAAAATTGGGCCAAAAATGACAATTATACCAAAAGTAGGCTAAAAATGTCATTTTATTTTGAAACAAGTCTGTAAATGTAATCTTTGGTCTTAAGGGACTTAAAGTGTCATTTTTACAAAAAATGTGCCTTAATTGTAAATTTTTGGTTTTATGGACCAAAAATGTCTTTTTACAAAAGGTGGGCCTTTTATATCATTTTGGTAAACAATTGAGCTTAAATGATCAACAAAATAACAAACAGAACAAATACATCGATTACAGGTTTAATTGGGCCAGAATATACCTTACATGCTTATTGGGCCTTAATGGCTCATTTGCATGTTTAAGTGGGCCTGAAATATACACTGCATGTGTATTGGGCCCTTGTGGTCCACTTACATGCTTATAGGGCTTGGGATATACATTACATGTTGATTGGGCCTTTGTGGCCCATTTACATGCTTGTTGGGCCTAATAAAAACCAAAAACATACATGGAAACAATATACACTATGCAAGTCAATATTCGTGTAAATTAAGTTAAGGCTCTTGTGAGACATTTCATTTGTTCACACCTATATAGGATTCTTTGGAATACTCACTTTATACGTTTTCAAACCAGAACACACATGCTTTAATACAAGATTGGACACAAAGCTTTCAAACTATTTTTACAAAAACTATCAGATTTTCTGGTGTTTACAAAGTAATACAAAACTTTTCATTCAACATACTTATGAACTCACCAACATTATATATGTTGACGTTTTCAAAATAACTTATATTCTTAGGAAATCGTTAAGTAGGTGGAAATCAAGAACATGTGGATTTTTGTTGCATTTTGTAGCTATCATAAACCTTATATTTTTGGATGTAACATTTGTAACCAATTACAATGATGTAAACCCAGCATTATTGTATTATTGTATGTGTGATGATGATGTTGTCTTGTTTCAATTATACACACTGTGATGGTATTACAAGATGAAGTCACCCAACCCCTGGATGTTTCCGCCGTTTCTTCGGTTCGGGGGTGTGACAGAGAGTGTTGTAAAACTGCAAGGAGTCGTAGCCTTTATTACTCAAGGTATGACGTGAGGGCTTCTTAGGCTTGGGTAGCCTTGCCAAATGAGTCTGTGGGAACTTGGTGGCCGGACTTGGGCCGAGATCGGGGTCTATTTGATGTTTGGAAACTATATTAGCTCAATTGAAGCATAGGTTGTCGCAAATCGAAGGATAGGAAGAGTAATATACGCATGGATTCGTGGATCTCGGGTCATGAGTTGAGTAACAGATTGCATACAAGTGGTTCCAATTTTGTGTTGGGCTAGACTCTTGTGTTGAGTTTAGGCTCTATCTATGGGGAGGACGAGTAGGTTGGGATTTCGGAGTTTTTAAATGGATTTCATAGTGAGTTGGGATGTTTCCCATCTAATGTATTAGACATGTGTGTATCGGTTCATTGGTTTGTGGAGAACCATGACACGCATGAAATAGCAGCTAGTAGACGGCATAGGTCAGGGGTGAGGTGCGACTTCAATTCAGTTGTAGTAATCGCTTAGAGTAAAGCGAACTTGGTGACTATGAGCCCAATATGATTGGTTAAGACAGCTTGGTTGTATTGTCGTATGTGATAGGGTAGCCTTGGAGGTTCAACTCTTAGGTCGGGAGCTGACATGGTACTTAGTGTTAGAAGGAACATTTGAAGGGAAGCTGGGGTTATGGTTATGGATATTAGAGGATATTTACGACCAGACATGGTCATTCTTCTAGTGTCTGAGGGAAGAGTGTTGAGATTTATTCTTCAGATTGGTTCTAATAGCGGTACTGACAACTGATACTTGGTGAGATACGACCCCTCAGTTCCTTTTGAGCTACGATCTGGATCGAATGGTATGTCTGACATGAGTGATCAGTAGTCAATTATGTCCAGAGACTTGTTCCCATCAATCACAATGAGATAATCAGAGTTAGAAGTGCCTTATCGGTCTGTGATTTGATGAGCGGTTGATATGGTGATATTTTGAATGGGCGGTCAGTGGGGGAGATAGACCCCTACAGTTTTGGAGTTCGGAAGAGTCAACTAATACTCCATCATTCTTTGGGTTGAGGGTTCCTGTTTGGTTTCAGAGGTCATGGGTGAGGGGATCGTTATATGTTACGAGATTTTTTCGGTTTTGCTTCTTGGATTGTTATTCCAACCTATGTGCTGATAAAGAGCGATTTCAAGGGAGAAATCTAATTTAAGTGGGAGAGTATTGTAACACCTAGATTTCCTAGATGCGGAACTTGAGAATTTTTATTCACATTATAGGACCTACTCGACCAGTTGGTTGGTCCGAACTCGTGGTGTAGGAGTTGAGATGGTCGTGTGATTTTTAGAGTCTAGTCTACAAGTTGGAGGACCCTAAATCGATGAGTTGGAGCTGAGTGTGAAAACCCTAATTTTCAAGGTTTTGTCCTATTTAAAGGACCTTAAGCCTTCATTTCTGCATCCCTTATCACTTTAACACCCTGAGATAAACCCCAAACGAGCTGGTACCAACTGTGTGAGAGAGATGGTAAAAGCGTGTGATTTGGTACATTATTGGAAGAAGATAAAAGAGCATAAGGCTTGGAATGAGAAGAGGCCCTTGGATCCAGTGTTCTTCCAGTGCTAACTGTTATTTGGAGGTAAAAAGCTATCACCTTGATATTTGTTTGGGTTAGATCTCCTCTTTAAAGAATTTGTGGCCATTTCCATCTTCTTTTTTTATCCTTTGAGACATTTGAGCGTGACATGGAGTTGAAACTCCAGATCTGGATGGTATGAGGTCCCTCGAGCATAAAGATACAAGCTTTATTAAGCTATTGGCCAACCTCCAAGCTCCAAACACTAAACCTTGTATAGAGCTTTGTTTTGGCATTTTCAGCCCTAGATGCAATACATGCACGTAAAGCTTGCATCTTTATGTGGTATTGCATCTTTGGGATGCTAGATCTAGAGTTTTGGATCTTAGTTCTGCTAATGTCGGAATGAGAAAGTGGACTGAAGGGACTCGGCGAGTTAATGACCCAACTCGATGAGTTGGCTAGGGTGTTCCCTGATAGTCTGTATGTGCTACAACTTGGCGAGTTTATGAGAGAACTCAAAGAGTTGAGTTGGGTTTTCCCATTTTTGGATTCAGAGTGAACTCGATGAGTTGATGGGAAAACTCGACGAGTTGTTAGGGTTTTCCTAAATCTTTTGGACTCTGCATGGACTCGACGAGTTGGTTAGCAACTCAGCGAGTTGAATCGGCTTCGTGATTTACTGAGCACTAAGGAACTCGACGATTTCATGAGTAACACTTGACGAGTAGGGTCACCTTTGACTGTTGACTTCTATTGAGTTTAGGGTTTTGGCCAAGCTGTGGGTTTTGGAGACCATGGAGAGGCGGAGTCCAACCAACAGTTCGAGTGTGGGATATATTGCTTTACTAGGTGAGGTGAGTCTTCTCACTATACTTACCTGAGTTGTAATATAGAGTGACCAGAGGGTCTTATTTGAGTTATCGTATAGAGGGTCCTATGTGTTTATACTAAGTTATGTGATATTATGCATTCTCTCTTTGTGATATATGCTATATTATTCTGTACCTTACTGAGTTAGGGCCTGAGGGTCCAAACCGAGTTGTGAGACTGGAGGGTCTTCATTGAGATACATGACTAGGGGGTCCAACCCGATCTATGAGAATGTCAGGACTTCACTAAGACACATGGACGGAGGGTCCACACCAAGCTGTGAGACCGGAGAGTCATCACTGAGAAACATGACCAGAGGGTCCACACCGAGCCGTGAGACCATAGGGTCCTCACCAAAATGCTTGACTAGAGGGTCCATACCAAGTTATAGCCATGAAAGGCTTATTATTTGTGTATGTGGTATTTTAGGGAATTCACTAAGCTTCGTGCTTACTGTGTCGTGTGATATCTATTTTAGGTACTTCTCAGGATCGCGGGAAGGCAACGACTTGATTGTACACACCAGTTAGGGATCATGATTTTGAGGATTCTGGGATTTTATCAAACATTGTTGAATTGTTTTTGACAACTTATACATTTTGTAGTTTTTGGCAATGTGATAATGAGTTTATGTGATTTTAAAAATGTAAAATTTATTTGAGAATTTGGAGAGTTACGAATTTCTACATGGATTAATCACAACATATGTGTTTCTAGCGCTCCAATGATCTTGCCAAGACACCCACTGAGAATTTAGTTCATCTAAGGATTGAGTGTATGGGTCACTTAAAACTCGAACATAATTATCATTTCATGATCTCACTGGAGCTGAACAGGAGAAAGAAAGTACTAGAAATTTCTAATTACTTATAGGTCAGGAGAAAAACTCAAGATGATGTTGACGAGTTATACCATTGTTCCTATGAAGAAGGGTTTGGATTTTTGACATTATCAGATTGGGGGAGATTGTAAGTTTGAACCTTAGAATTTGATGAAGTAAAAAACAGATTCATGTTGGTCTCATCAGTGATAGTGTGTGACCCGTACCCGCATGAAGTTTTATCTACAAAGCTAATAAGGGGCTATTCTTGGATTGGGCGAATTATCCAAAGAGGATCGTTTAAGTGTAGCAAGAGCGCAAAAAATTGAGCGACTCTTATCACACCCTTTCTTTTGTAGCAGAAATATTTACGGGTTCTTTGGGAAAATATGTTGGTTTATTTGAAACAATTAGACGCTTTCGATTAACCCTTTCCGGAGAATTAGATGGTATTCCTGAACATGTCTTTTATTTGGTAGGTAACATCGATGAAGTGAAGGATATAAACTTAGAAATGGAGAAAAATTTAAAGAAATGACCTTATACCTTTCTGTACTGTATTTATAGTTAGTTAGCATATATGATATCTTAGGGATACTAGATATATACTATGATTTACATAGATTAGGTGAAATCCATGAAATGTAAGGATTCATATCTTTTAGCTTTTACTATAAAAACATGCATCAAGGGTTCATGGCATATGTTGATTCATGAACCCTAGCTTTGTGCTCGTTCTCTTTGTGAGAATTTTTCTATAACATCCCAAAAATCTTGTGCAAATTTTTTCATATTTAAAAGAAATTTTCATAAAACCATAAGACTGTCAAACATTGTTTTAAAACAAAATCCATATAAATAAGTGCATCAAAATAATCTCCCAATACATAAAACAACAAGAGAATGTGTACGATCATGCCTTTGTCTTTTCACGGTCATCCGAAGTACATAAAAACATTAAAATAAACAACTTTAAGCAAAATATTAGTGTGTTCCTCCATAATACACCACACAACAAAACATATACAATGCATGCACACGAGGCCCATAACATAAGACTGGATTGCCCCCGAGCCTACAACATGAGATCGGATTGCCCCTCCTCGAGCCCTTAGCTCATGACTGGCTTCCTCCTGAGCCAACAATAGAAGACTTGATTTCCCCTAACATCCATAATCTTATGATTGGATTTCTTATGGGTTTGTTGGCTTACAACACAAAGCAGTACTGCCTCAACCCAACCACATTATGTCGACATATGTAAATAGATAAATAATAAATAACTGTTGCTTTATAGACATGCATGTGCAATGTATATCTTGAACTCAAGCTAGGTCATAATGGTGTAAAATAAGGTCAAAATCTCATATAAGTAACCAAAACTCAATAACTCTCTAGATCTATAGCACCAATCCCTAAAATGACCTCAAGGATTCATAAAGTTGCTAACTTTATGAGATCCCTTCATCCAAACTTTGCCAATGAAAATACTAGCATGGAAATCTACATCTAGAGGTATATTCCATAAATGTTGAGCTTGAACACTTACAATGGTCCAAAATATTTTCAGAAAGATGGTGATGAGAGTTTCTTGCTAAATCAATGCACAAGGATCACCTTCTTCTTCTTCTTCTTAAAAACACTAAAAATCACCACAAAATTCAAGAACTTCAACAATGGAGGCTAAGGTTTCAAAAAGGGAGGAAGAGGATGATAGAGGTCGAGGGTGTGGAAACCCTAACCATCACATTCCTTAAATAGGGGCACAAACCCTGAAAATTAGGGTTCATCGTTAAATGGTTGTCACGCCATAGCCACTAGGTTGCCATATCGTGGCAACCACTTATCCTCCATGCATCTTCTAGCCATGGCCACATATTGGGATCTCATTCGCCATGTCGTGGCCACCTAATCCAAAACCTAAATAATAAAAATTTGAAGAAAGACAAACCAAAAACTTGGTGTTACATTTTCTTAGTCGAAACTTTTATGATAAACTATTGTTCTTTATTTTATTTTTTTGTTAATTGATCTTGATCAAGGAACCTACAAAACTAAACTCATTAATTCATGCAAGAAGTCCAAACTATTACTTTTTCTGTTTTACCTTTGGGTCCAAAGCACAATTCAAGGGATTAAATCACTTAACCAACATTACCAACATCCAATAGGGTCTAAACTATATTCCCTTGAAGCCCAATGCCTTTATTTGATCCAATTACAATCCGCTTACCTAAAATCATAAACATCCTGAAGCTGGATGTTACAATGTAACTATACTCTTCCTTGTGTATGTTTAACTCATCTAGTAAAATACACCAAAAACTAGACCATTAATATTAATGAAGACTGAGACAAGAAATTATTGCTCTAAATCTACAATTTACATCACCTATTACATGTTGTACATGTTGTTTGTGATGATTAAATAAAACTTTACAATTGATCAATGTTAAAAGCTGAGTAGTATCTTGGGTGGAAGTATGAACAATATTTTGTAGGTTCATGATTCTTTAAATGTGTTCACCAAAATTCATCTATATCATTTTAACTTGATAATATTTGAAGGAATTATTTTTCATGTTTGGTTGAGCACAAGTGGTTTTATGAGCAACAGATTTACAAAGCAAAGTTTTTTTTTTTTTTTTTTTTTTTTTTTTTTTTTTTTGATGTGAATATCTCCCTTAACTTCTTTAAAATTTCAGACTTTCCATACGTTGACCGAATTTTGAAGTTTTGAGTAAACATATGTGATGGAGAATAATGCCCATATCCATAACAAGCCTGATAATATTACTACAAATAGCAATGTTCTTTTGTGTTACACACAAAAACAAAATAAAGCAGAACTGAAAAAAAGATTTATTTGAGAGACTTGTTTTTTTTTTTAATTAATAATAGTAAATAAAGGAATATGGAATATTCCAAAATGATTTGAATACCATATATAATCACAATTTTATTTGGTAATTATCTCTAGGGCTTCAAATCAGGTACACTGTAAATAAAGAGGTCAAATCTAGGTTTTGGTAGGATGAAATCTTAGCTTCCTTACTCCAAAAAGTAGGAACCCTTGAGAAAACCCTATAAAACCCAAATGCTCGATGCCATGTCGTGATACATCTTTTGTTACAACGCGACGATGATCAAATTCATCAATTTAAGATTGTTTCATGGTGTTTTATTCATATCTGCTAGAGTTTTGCATCTTTGGTGCGATTACACAAGAGGAACTCTATGTTAGGTTCTTTAGTCCATTCAACTTGATCGTAAAAGAAGGAATCTACGAATAAGCCGCAATATGTTTTTTGTTCTATTGAGTTCTAATACGTTGTATAGAATAATTGAGTTAAGATCCATACATTTTGAGTGTTAGATCAAATTTTTTATTGTTTCCGTTGCCATTTTGTTTGTTATACTAAGGCTCGAAACCCACCAGTGGTATTAGAGTGCATGGCTAACACAAGTCTAATGTACTTAGACTTTGTCCATTGAGTATGTTAGGGTTTGTATGTGTAAAGTTTCTATTTTAAATCATTTTAAAAGTCTAAACATTTGACTTAATTGAAATTGAATTTGCTTATGCTTGAGAAACGATGTTTCAGTCGTTCTGCCTTTTTCGCCACGACGTGGTTGGTCCTCCACCACGTCTTGGTATCGACATGGATCGTGACTATCTTTATCGCCAAATCATGATCTCTTTTCAGAACCAAAAATAATAATTTAATAAAATGACGTGTTTTCTATGTGCCACGACGTTATTGATCTTTCCCCACGTCATGGAACCTGAAGTTACAGATTCTTTTATTTTTTTAATTTTTTTTTTAATTTTTGTTTGCAAACCATTTTCAATTTTAATCAAATACAAACTAGACTTTATACTAAAAGACAAAGTTACATTTGATTTAATTTTAAGATTAATTAAAAGACAAATTATTAGAACTCATATAAATTAATTGTTGACTTTTTAGTTAATAGAAATAAAATACATATAATCCACAAATGGGTACATATAGTAAAATAGTATTTATATGTATAATACTAAAATAAAAATTGCATTCTCACATGTTTCTTAATGTGCAGTGTTAGTCTTATCACGTCTAGGCTCATTTACTTTATTGCTATAAGGAAGGTATAAGATAGGTCTCTTAAATTCCTAATGAAGCTGGCTTTTAAGTGACATTCATTGCTCGCCACCGTCACCACCTTCTTACATTTGAAGTGAAGTTACCAAAAAGTTTTGATATGACAATTGTGTAAAATTAAAAGTACTAACTTAATAAAGTAATAAAACATAATCCCGTTTTATATTAATAATGTGAAGCTTATGCTTCCCATGGAAACTTGTCATACCCCGAAAACCAAGGCGGAAACATTTCCGTGGCAGACTCGACGTTGAGTATCAAATCCAATGCACATAGTAAGCAAAGTAAACAACCATTACATTACATATGAAAATTTACATTTGTTTAGAAGTAAAGTTGTACAAGTGTGATATATATATATATATATATATATATATATATATATATATATATATATATATATATATATATATATATATATATGAACAAAAGCAAGACGTGTCTTCAACGCACTCCGTCTTCGATAAAAGGATCATCGGGTACCTGTCTAATGTGGACCTGTGAATACAAGCATTTTAAAAATCAGCATAAAGCTAGTGAGTTCATAAGCGGTTTTGTTTTTCTAAAAATGTACGAGTTTCCTTTTGGTTTCTGAAAAAGTTACGACCCAAGAAAATCCCATATTTTCTTTAAAGTAGTGTTTAGTTAACTGTTATGTTACACGGTTCTGGTTATGTTCAATTGTTATCCCAGGAAAATCCCATATTTTCTTAAAAGTTGGCTACCGATCTGAAATGTAATGTGAGAGATGTATACTGAAAACATGGTTATCCTTGTGAATTGTATATTAGTTTTAACACGTATATAAAACTAATAATTACAAAGTAAACTAGTTACTTAACCCATTATTACTAAAAAGTAAATCTCTGTTATCCAAATTACGAGTTCCATAACCATACGATAGGCTAAATATGGCAATAAGTAGTCCATCTCACTTTATGACTTTCGTCACCCTTGAACCTTTCGGTTCGGCTGTAGCTAGTAGCCATGTGCGGGGTAGTCAGCCCTGTATAGATCTATACACTCAAGTCACGCTCCCTATCTAAGAGATTCTGGTTATAGTGGCGGTCCTCCACTCGTGTATCTCTGTGGAGTGTTCTCCGAGGACGTGTCTCCAATTTATAGGAATAACAAATTTACTAGTAATAATACAGAAAGATCAAATGATGATCCTCCACTCGCGTATCTCTGTGGAGTGTTACCGAGGATAAAACAATGTACTAAGGTTTCATGTTCAAAGTTCAAATGTTATGCTTTTAACTATTATAATGTGGGAAACCATCTGTGAAAATATAAAATACAACAATTTATAATGTTTTTCACAAATAATATGATAGTGTGTTCTGCAAGTTCAAACGGTTATTTGATATGATTGTCAGTGTTAAAAGCATATGTAGTATGAAACACAACACATATAAAACAAGTTTTGAGTACAAGTATCCCTTGTACTTTGCTTGTATTCCCCCTGAAAACAGTGAAAAACATTGAAAAAGGGTAGGGGTATGAACTCACCAGACGAGAAAATGTGACGGTTTGGATGCAATGTGTCGGTTCGGGGCTTGAGAACACGTGAGGTTCCTATGTAATGTGAAATGATATACAGATGTATCTAATTAGACTCTAAATCACTAATTATATATGATTATACACTCCAATACAAGAAAACACTTAAATCAAGTGTTTGGAGTGACCTGGGTGACATCCACAGACGTATAGGGCTTTGGAAAATGAGTTTGCTCTTCAAGAGTAAACTCCTTAGGGAGTTTACGGCCCTAAGAATATGAACACATGAGTTCACGGCCGTGAACTCATGAATATGGGGTATTATGGTGTCAAATGCTCAAATAACACTTGGGAAGGGTTGCTATGATTTAATCTAAGGCACAGAATGAGTTAAACCACCAAAGGGACCATCAGAGGGAGTTTACGCAACTAAACTAGGAGTTTACAGCTATAAGCTCCTATACCCTTCTTATATTAATGATTTGGTGGCCATAGATCAATCACATGTGATTCAAACCAATTTTACAAGCCTTAGAATGAATTTAGGGCATCATTTGACTAGTGTATATGAGTTTACGGCCCAGGAACCCATTCTAGGGGGTTTACAACCGTGAACTCCTATAGGTAGGGTTTTCATCATGTTTAAGGCCACTAAATCGATTGTGGTTGGTTCTAGAATTTAATCCAAGGCTATTGGTGTGATTAAGTGGCATTTAAACACTTGAATTTGAGTTTACTCCCCATGAAGATGAGTATACGGCCCAAGCATGTTCTTGAGCAGTAAACTCATGTTTACTCCTCAAAAGTTGAGTTTAAGGTGTTATAATTTTGGTCCATTAATCCATTTAGCCATATCTAAGCTCCAAAGGTAGATTGGAAGGGTTTTAAGGCTCAAAAACCCATTTTATATGAGTTCATGGCCTAGGACTGTTCTAGGGCCGTAAACTCATGATAATGGTCCTTTTCCATAGTTTGACCATGAATTTGAAGGTCTAAGATGCTATACAAGAAGTTAGGGTAGTTACCTTGGTGATTTGGAGCTTAAATTTGATGATTTTGAACCTTAAAATTGGCTTGGAGGAGAGAGGTTAGAGAGAGAAAAAAGCTTCAAATGGAAGCTTAAACCACTTTAAATATGTTCCAAGTTCAGGACACGGTGGAATTCTACCCGATACCGATGTTAGACGTGGCTTTTGGTCGTACCTGATTCAGTTGCCGTAACCTGATATGGTCGATTTTAAAAATATTCCGATTACTAATATGGAGTGTTAATATGAGTTCTAAACATGTTTAGACACCCATTAGGTCATAATAAAAATCTCAAATTTATGACTTAAATTAAATAACGTAAACGGAAATGAATTAAAAAACGACGACTTTATTAACGAAAAGGGTTACAAATGATGGAACGAACTTCGGGTTGTCACAAAACTACACTTTGTCGTATATTTTCTTGGCATTATGCATGGGTGGTTTATCGGCACATCAAATAAGTATATTATCGAATTAAGGTATGTGGTAATAATGATTCTCAAGCGTTAACTGAGCCAAACATCATGTTGCTTCGGATGGTCGATTTACCATTTGATTCATGATCCTTGGCTAATCTAGTTATGATTACCAAATGAGCATAAGAAGATATTAACATGTTATTGACATGGTGTCAATGAATCTAGAAAGATCTAGGAATCTCATAAAGATTGAGATTGACAATTGTTTATCTACCCAAATAGCTTCTTGGTGTGACTTTCAGCTAATCCACTTCATATCATGGAGGGAAATATGAATCCTAGCCTTGTTTGAAATACTTTGGTAGTTGGGTAATTATTCATTATCAATAAAATAAACTAGGTCAAATCATTAACTGAATGATATCATAGTATCCACAAAAGTTAACTACTATAGAATCCTGTAAAAGGATAAACTAGAAGGAATGGTGAATCTTGTTCGAGAATATCTTTCATAAAAGGATTGTGTCTTTAGCTATAGTGTCACACCCCCAAACCAGAATGACAAAAACGTTTGGGGGCCGGTGGCATCATGTACAATATCATAATAGTTGAGTAATAGTAAATAAACCAAACACAACCATCATAAATATAATTTAAAAGGTTACAATGTAGCATGAGTTACATGTTTCCGAATAAATTACAATATGATGACAAAATGAGTTTTGAACCAGCGCCGTAGCGTCCCGTCCTCAAAAGCTGATGATGACATGTATCTTGATTCCTAAGAATGCAAATGGTTTTGAAAAATGTCAACAATTAAGTTGGTGAGTTCATAAGCGTTTTTTATGAGAAAATGTATGTCTTTCCGTGTAAAGTAACCAGGTTTCTTTCTAGAAAATCTGATATTTTCAATAAAATGAGTTGTAAGCCATTGTTCGTATAATGATAGTCTTCGTTCCATAAAATCCAATATTTTCTATAAAATGAGTTGTAGTCTTAAATGTTCCAAGACCGAAATGTGTAAGTATTTTTCATACTTAAAATAGTATATGTAGTTTTATACGTAAATAAAACCATTTAAGTGTTTGTTAGCCCCATAAACCAAAATGTATTGTTAATACCCCATGTAAGTTACTAAAACCATGCTAGCAACTAGTTGGCATGTGACGACGTTCTTCAGGCGCCAGAATGTAATGACATTTGTCACCCCAGACCTGCCGGTTTAACTCTAGCTAATAGTTTAGGTGCAAGGTTGTCAGTCCCGTATAGATATATACACAATTTTCACGCTCTCCCTCAAAGAGACTCTGGTTATAATACAAGACTCTTGTTGGTACTTCGATAAGTACTTGAAGACGTGTCTCAGAAATTTATTCATTAACAGGTTTACATCAAATGAAACGAAAATCCTATTTCTTATAAATGTATGTATTACCTTTTCGTAGCGTAAAAAAATTAATTATATTTTTATATAATTATTTCTTTGTCCCAAAAGTGTAAAATAGCATAAATATTTCCACAAACCATACTTATTATAGTTTGTAATGTATGTTCCGTCGAAATGAAAACTTTTGTTTTATAACACTTTGCATGTAAAAATTTATAATTTTGGTAGTCACGTTATTTAACCTTTTAACATAACATATATAACATATAATAAAACATAATAACCGATTTGTCTTTTAACACAGGTTTCCTTGTGTTTTACTTGTATTTCCCCCTAAAACATAGAAAAATATTGAAAAATGTAGGGGTATGAACTCACATTGACTATGATTGCGGTTTGATAACGAGATAAAAACGATGATCTTCGAGGTAGAATACGTAAAGGACGTCATCTCCTAATGGTTTTACACACATAATAATGTGTGAATATATGAACTAATAGATAAAGTGTTGAATAACCACTAGATAAAATGGAAAGAACTTACAATTAAATATATAAGAGCTAGTTTTAAAGAGCTTGATTACTGGGAGTGTTTGAAGGTGAATTTTGAGTGAAAAGAAGTTTGGTTTATATGAGAGAAATGTAAGGGATTTTGTTTACTGGAAATGAGTTTGAAAGGATCCCAAATCATGTGTGTGTGTGTGTGTGTATATATATATATATATATATATATATATATATATATATATATATATATATATATAAAGGAAAGATAGGATGAGGTAATTGAGAAGTGACATTTACCTTGGTATGTGCAATTTATCACTTAGGGAAGCTAACCTACCAATCAAGTGGAACCACTTGGGCGCTTTCATGGTGATTTTTGTCGAAGGGGGTAAACACTATGAGATTTTGGTTCTAGTGGACCTTCAAAACCGAAAACTCACTTGTTTTAAGATTCCAAAAACCGAAATCACTATGGTGAAGTGTAATTCATGCTTTTTGATTTACTTCTTTGACTTGTGTTGACTTGTATTAACTTATTTCAACATTGGTTTCAATATATATATATATATATATATATATATATATATATATATATATATATATATATATATATATATATATATATATATAAGCATGGTTTTCAATTTCTGTTTATATATCAACATATATAAACACGCCCTCATGGCTAAAGGTGATTTAATGTAACAAGGTTACAATGCGGTTTTCAGTTATACATGGTATATCTTTTGACTTGGTTTGAATCTAAGTTTTTCCAGTTGTCACATCATCCCCCCATTAGAGAGAATTTCCTCTCAAGATTTGGACTCTAAGCGAGATATCAAGTGTTGGGGAAAACATGTGGGTACTTGTTTTTCATTTGATCTTCTCGTTCCTATGTGTATTCAGGTCCCCGCTTGGCATTCCATTGGACCTTCCCTATGGGTATGCGACTTTGCTTCGTTCTTTAGACTTCTCTATCCATGATTTCCAGTGGCTCTTCTATGAAGTTGTGGCTCTCATTTACCTCGATTTTGTTAAGTTAGATAACAAGAGTCTTGTCGGATAGACACTTCTTTAGATTGGGTAGGTGGAAGATGGGATGTACGTTACTGAGTTGCTGTGGTAGTCAAAGTTTGTAAGCCACCGGACCGATTCTCGCAAGGATCTCGAATGGTACGATGTACCTTGGATTTAGTTTCCTACATTTTCCAAAAAGTATCATTCCTTTCCATGGTGAGGCCTTTAACAAAACTCGATCACCCACCTGGGATTCCAAGGGTTTTTGTCGCTTATCTACATAGCTCTTTTTGTCGATCTCGAGATGCTTTCAGCCTTTCTTGAATTTGAATGATCTTCTCTGTCGTCTCCCTTATGATCTTAGGGATGGATAGAGTGTTGTCGGGAACTTTCCCATTTGTTAGTGGCGTGTCACCCACTTCAGCCTAATACAAAGGTGTTCTACACTTGCGACCGTAGAGGGAATCAAATGGAGCAACTCTGATGCTAGTGTGATAGCGATTGTTGTATGAGAACTCGATGAGGGGTAAATGGGTATCCCAAGCTTTATCAAAGTCTATCATACAAGCTCTCAACATGTCTTCCAACCTTTGAATAGTTCTTTCGCTCTGCTCGTCGGTCTGTGGGTGGTAGGCCGTACTAATGTCCAACCTGGTTCCTAGGGATTGTTGTAGTGACTGCCAAAATTGTGAGGTGAATCTACTATACTTGTCGGAGATAATGGATATTGGCACTCCATGTAGCTGCATGATATCTTTAATGTATGTTCTGGTTAGTTTATCCATCTTGTTCGTCTCCTTTATTGGTAGGAAGTGTGCGGATTTTGTCAACTTATCAACGACCACCCAGATGGTGTCAAGTCCACCCATTGTATTGGTTAACTTGGTAATGAAGTCCATGGTTATCTGTTCCCACTTGCACTCGGGTATCTTTGGTTGTTGCAACGAACCTGAGGGACTTTGATATTGTACGTTGACCTTGGTGCAAGTCAGGCACTTGCCAACATAGGTAGCGATTTTGGCTTTCATGAACGGAGTATTGATTCTTGTGAGCCTCGTTCATGAAAAAATCTTTGAATCCACCGAACTTCGGTGTCTAGATCCGATTCACGAGAAAACGAGCTCCGTCACTATTAACTTCTAGACTTTCATCCAATCTTATTAAGGATTCACCTGTGACATTTTCAGGTTTCAAGGGTTCCAATTGAGACTCTTTGATCTGTGTGGATAGGTGTGAATGGATAATCATGGTTAACAACTTTACTCGGTGGCTTGAGTATTCTTTCTGACTTAGGATGTCTGCTACTACGTCGGCCTTGCCCGAGTGACAAGGAATTTTGCATCCGTAGTCATTTAGTAGTTCGACCCATCATCGTTGTCTCATGTTAAGCTCTTTTTGATTGAGGATGTATTGCAGGATCTTAGGGTCATGCATTGTGTAATTGACCTCCTGAGTTTTGAGTTATCTTGAGGCATAGGCGATGACCTTTCCTCTTTGCATGAGCACCCACTCAAGGCCCTGGTTTGATGCATCGCAGTAAACCACAAGGTCTTCAGTTCCTTCTGGAAGGGACAAGATCGAAACACTGCATAGAGATTGTTTCAGTGTTTGGAAAGATACCTCTTGTTTATCCCCCCAGATGAAGGTCACTCCTTTTTAAGTTAGGGTGGTGAGTCGTTTAGCGATCTTGGAGAAGTTTTGTATGAACCTTCGGTAGTAGCCGGCAAGGCCTAGGAATTGATGGATTCTTGTTGGTGTTCTTGGAGCCACCCAACTTTCGGTGGCCTTGATATTTAAGGGATCCACATGTATCCCTTCCTTGCTGACCACGCGACCGAGAAAGTCATCTTTTCATACCCATAATTCACACTTCGAGAACTTTGCATATAACTTCTGTATCATTAATGCCTCTACAACTTGCCGTAGGTGTTGACAATGTTCTTTTCACTTCGCGAATAGACCAGAATGTCATCGATGAATAAAATTACAAACTTTTCAAAGTAAGGCCGACATACAAGGTTCATTAAGTCCATGAACATCGTGGGTGCATTTGTTAATCCGAATGGCATAACTACAAACTAGTAGTGTCAGTAGCGAATCCTGAATTTAGTTTTTGGAACTTCTTCCTCCTGGACATGTATTTGGTGGTACCCCAACCTCAGATCGATTTTTGATAAATAGCTTACTCCCTAAAGTTGGTCGAACATGTCGTCAATTTGGGGTAGTGTCACACCCCCAAACCGGAACGACGGAAACGTTCGGAGGCGGATGACTTCATGTGGGAACGTAACAAATGAATACATAGTAAAGAAAGCAATACAACCATCATATATATAATTGAAAGTTTACATTGTTTAATAGAATACATGTTCAAAACCAATTACAATATGATGCAAAATATGAATTTAAACTGGTGCCGCAACGTTCCTTCTTCAAAAGCTGTTTAGTACCTGTAATTACTGAGTCCCTGGGACTTACAAGTAGTTGTGAAAGAGTAGATCAACATTTAAGCTAGTGAGTTTCATAAGCATTTAATGATAGTATTTGTATGAAAATAAAATGGTTCGTTTTTGTTTGTTAGTCTCTAGAAAATCTCATATTTCCTACTGGTATAATCGTAGCTTTAAATCAGGCACAATATATGTTAAAAAGTTGATGTTTTCCCATCTATGAGTAGTGGTTAGAAGTCTCAAACTTATATCACAATTGGGTTTTTCATGCATAAAGTAAATGAACTTATGTACGTATAAAACCTCCATTACATCTGAAAAACCCCATAAATCAATGTGTTTTTAATACTCTATGTGAGTTTTATAACCATGCTATTGACAAGGAATGCCTATACACAACGTTCTTCAGGCGTTGGAATGTTCTGACGTTTATCACCCCAAATGGTGTACTATAGCTAAAAGTCAGGGTGCGGGGTTGTCAATCCCGTATAGATCTATACACAAACACCATGCTCCCCCTCCAAGGGATTCTGGTATATAATACAGGACTTGAAATGTGTACTCGAGCGTACGTGAAGTTTAATGTCTCACAAAACTTAGTATAAAACAGATTTACGTGTGAAAATGTTCGTTTGTTATTGTATACAAAAGTAGCTTCTTGAAATAGTATTTCCATGTATGTAAAAGTTTGTAGTATTCTCGTAAAACTATACCTATTATAGTTTCCTAAAAGTGTGTTTCGTTTGTATAATAAACCCTAGTGAAAATGTTCACTTATTATGAAAAGTATAGTTTTTGGTGTGCCAAAACCGACACACATAAATATAGTATAAACAGAGTGTCTGATTTACATAAATACATAAATCATTTCTTATTTCAAAAGGTAAAATGTTATCGTGGTATAATTTGCATATGAAGGTTTCCTTATAATAGTTATAAATCACATATGATCCCGTGGATAAAACGCGCATAATGAAACTTTATATAACACACAATAATAATCGAGTGTTTTACTTGTATTCCCCCCCCTAAAATCATATAAAAGTACTTATACAACATTTAAAAGTGTGAATTGTAGGGGTATGAACTCACTTGAAAGATCGGAGAAGGCGGGATGAAAACCGGATAGAATTTCGACTTGAGAAAGCGGATTTTCTTGGGATTCTCGGGAATCTCGGGAGCACAAACGACCCTCGGGACTTGAGCAATGTGACCGGGACTTCGGGATAGCACGGGAATAGAAAATGAGGCAAAAACACAAGAGAGATGAGAGAGAATGGTCCTTTTCTTCGGAACCCTCGCATCCTTTTTATAGGGGGTGTGAACCGCCTCCGTATGCGGGGCGTACGGGCGTACGCTGGGCGTACCCGTGCGTCACGCATGCGCGCATCCTCGACTGCTTCGAACTCCGGATGGGACGTGACATAGCTTGCATAGGGTGCGACGTGGACGATCCGAGGCCAAGGCCTTGAGTACGTTGGGCGTACCCGTGTACACTGGGCGTACTCGCGTGACCCAGCCTTCAATAATACCGAAGTTTTCATAAAAAAAATATATTTAATATTTAATAAACTTCAGAAATTCATATCTTCTTAATACGAACTTCGTTTTCGACGTTCTTTATGTCCACACGTAGGTGAGACTATACTTTACAACTTTTGTTTAGATTCCGTCGGCAAAATTTGAAATTATTTTTATTATTTATTTTTAAAAGGTCGCAGTAAGAAAATTTCTTTAAAAATTCATAACTTCATTATGTGACGTCTGTTTTTGCCAGACTTTTTACCGTTGAAAAACCATTGTCGAGACCTTCGATTCTCATTTAGGTCGTTCCGGTCAAAAGTTGATCGATCTCTGTTTCGAGTTTTTAGCTGTCCGTTGCTAAGTCGAACTTGGAAAAATTCATAACTTTCTTATACGAAGTCAGATTTGGGCGTTGCTAAGTCGAACTTGGAAAAATTATTGATTTTTGGATATTTTATTTTCGAAGTTAATTTCATTATAACGAACGTGGTTACAATACTTGACTTTTTAAGTCGTTTACATAGAGTTGAAATATCGGGTTGTCACAGGTAGGGGATATTGGTTTTTGATGGTAAGTTTATTCAGCTCCCGGTAGTCGATGCACATTCGGAATGATCCATCCTTCTTCTTTACAAATAGGAATAGTGCTCCGCAAGGTGAGAAACTTTGTCTAATGAATCCTTTGGTTAGTAGTTCATTCAGTTGGTTGGACAACTCCTGCATTTCTTTTGGTGCTAGACGGTATGGGGATTTGGCCACAGGGGTGGCTCCAGGAATCAAGTTGATTCAAAATTCAACTTGTCGTACAGGTGGTACTCATGGGAGGTCTTCTGGGGATACATCAGGAAAGTTAAAGACTTCGGGAATATCCTTGATGTCTTTTACCTCCTGCTTCTTATCCACCATATGAGCTAGAAAGGAGTGGTATTCCTTGCACGTATATTTTTGGGCTTTAACGCAAGAAATGATTTGTAGATTGGCATCGGGGTTGTCGCCATAAATGACGAGGGTTTTGTTACTTTGCAGATTAAGGTGAACATCATTTTTGTATCACATGATATTAGCATAGTAAGGACTTAACCAGTCCATGCCAATAATGACATCAAAGCTTCTTATAGTGATTGGCATTAGGTTGATTTTGAAGGAATGTTTGTTTTGTGTTAGAGTGCATCCTATGTACATATCGTTATTGCTTTCTGTTTTACCATTTTCCATTTCTACTGTGAACGTTTCGTTGAGTGATTATGATTTTTGATTGAGTATGTGTTTAAATTTGTGGCTTACGAAACTCCTCTTTGATCTAGTATTGAAAAGTATGCATGCATATGCGTTATTAAGGAGAAACGTACCAGTAACCACCTTGGGGTCTTTAACTGCTTTTCCGTGTCTTATGGCCAACACTCTTCCCACACAACCAGTATTAGTGTTTCTCACCTTTGGACACTTTAATTTGAAATTCCCGGTGTTGCCATAGCCGTAACAGGCTCGACTTACGCCGATATTGGCAGCTTGGGTAATTTGTTGGGATGGCGCCTTACAGAAACGGGATGTATGCTCCTTTTTTGTTGCAATTATTACAATTCATTTCCCGACAAGTGCCAGTGTGGTGGAAGTTGCACTTGTTGCATTTTGTTAAGTTCCTGACATATTGTCTTAATGGCGTTGGAGCGGTAGGGGTAGTGGCAGCGTGAACAACAACAATTTGTTGCTTCTTGGCGGGGTCATATGTTGGTTGGTTCTTCTTTTTGTTCCAGAACTTTCTTTTATTGTTTCCCTATTTGTTTTGTTCGGGGACAGGGGCCATGATGCCTTGGCAGACTCCATGATCGATGAGTCTCTGGGCCAAGCATTTGGGGTTGTCATAAGTAATCCGGTATGAAGCTAACAGATTTCCCTGAATCTGGGGGGATAGTCCCCAGATATATCTTTTTACCTTTTTAGTCTCTGGGGTGACCATCCCAGGACACAATTCTGCTAGATCACTAAATCTGGCAGTATAGGCTGCGATGTCAAAGCTGTCATTTTGAGGTTCCACTACTCTTGTCCCGACTTTTTTACTTTGCCCCTCGGGTAATATTATTCCAGCATTAATGTCTTCAAGTCCTCCCAGTTCATCGAGTTAGCCTCGGGTAAGGGCCTTGTTAGAGAAAGTGCAAGCTACAAATTTTACTTTGATTGTTTCAGGGCATGTACAGATTTCAAAGACCGGTTCAGTTTTCTCGAACCATTGCATTAGAGTGATGACACCTCCGCTTCTATTGAAGGATTTAGGTTTTCCATAAGTGAAGTTTTTATAGGAACATTCTCTTGTGTGTACCTAACTGTCTCCCTGGTTAGAATTTGTAGCATAAATTTCTGCCCCACTAGTAGCATTAGTGTTGATTTGTGACATGGCAGCTGCCACAGTGGCTGTTACAACAACTTGGAAAACGGCAGGGTTGAATTCTGGAGGTGGTGGCGGTTGTGCTGCTGTGGGGTTGCTGAAACGCCTGTTATATTTGCACGGTGGCATTCTTCTACCATAAGGTTTAAAGATGAAAGGATGGTGAGTTTTCAGTAGTGGTTATAAATAGAATATTGTTGAACTAGATTATATCAGTTCTATATATACCATGATCCGACTTTAAATTACTTTTCGAGCAATTCATAATAGAAGTCTATGTAAAATAAACTTAGAAATTTTTTTTCTAGTTACCCCCTAAATGAAAATCTGTGAATTGATTCGTACTAGGTTCTTTGACAACCACTTTGTGTATACAAGTCATATACAATTAAGATTTAGTAGACCGTTGAATAAGTGGTTCTACCCTAAGCCCACAACCATACAACGAACAGGATTCAAAGCGGATCCACACATCCTAAATCTATAGGATCTTAACTACATATGATTCTGACTTAGACATTAAGCGACCATAGATTCCCTCTGTGTAAACCGTTTGTACAAACAATGTTATGAAAACTTGTGGTAACACTCCCGATGAAATAAAATGCATGCCAATTTCATTGATATAATTTAGTACATAGTGTTTTGAAAAATTTTAAATTTATGTAGGTCTACATTACATCAATGTAAAATTTTTTTTGCCAGCATCACGACCCCTTGAATAGTGTAGTCACTTAATCGTAGGGTCGAAAATATATGTAGAAAAGAGTAGCAGCAATGCTTACTCGTAAGTCTAGTCTATATCAAAATGTGAGTAGTGTATGCACTACTCATGGCAGGTGTTGCTCCAAGGGCCATAAAATGAAGTCATGAAATTTTGGATTACCATGGTCTCTGCTCTAGATTCTGCCATTTGGCATTTTGCCTCTATTATACGTCCTTCTAATGCAGCTTTACGTTCCCGAAATCTTCTAACCTCGACCCGAGTTGTGGTCACTTCTTCCTGAAGAGCCTCAGTGTGGTTCCTGGTCTGATCGTGGTCTCGTCCAAGCGATGAAGGAGGACTACGATGATTTCAGTGGTGGCACGATGTAACAACCGAAAAATCCAACCAATTTAAATTTTTCAAAAATAACCCGATTTCATTAAATTGTTTACAAAAAGGTTTTCAATACAAATCATTTAGAGTATTCCCAGAATCACATTGCTACAAAATCATGAGGAGCGGTACGATCACACCTTCGCCTTGCCACAGTCTCCTGAAGAACCTGAAAAACATTAAACCACAACTGTAAGCCCGAAAGCTTAGTGAGATACCCCTAAAATACCAACCACATATACGCCCTTCCAGGCTACGACCTTCCGGTCCAAAACATATTGCCTTCCGGCCCATAACATATAAAACATACATAACATAACAGAACATAGAACAGCCATGCATATCGGGTCTACTGTGTGACTGGTCCGTCGTATCGGGCCTTCAGTCCACCGGATCCATCCTCTGAGTCTAGTCATGTCCTTCGAGTCTACAGTGTGGTTGGTCCGCCCGCACCGGGCCTTCAACCCACCTGGTCCACTCTCTGAGTCTACAGTGTGACTGGTCCGCCCGCATCGGGCCTTCAGTCGGCCTGGTCCAATCTCCAAGCCTCGGCACGTCTGGTCCGCCCTCGTGGGGCCTACAGCCTATCCGGACCACTCGCTGGGCCTTCGGAATAACTGATCCGCCCTAGGTATCTTGGCCAACATCACAAAGCAGGATCCGCGTCAACCCATCTCCAGTCCAAACAACCATGTGCACATAACATACAATCATATAACAGTCATAGTCAACAAACCAAGCAAGCAGATCACATAGCTTATCATTACCCTAACGAGGTTACCGACCTAACCGGTCACTAGCATAGCATCACTCTACATATTGGGAAACGGACCTTAACTAGGTCTCCAGCATATACCATCCTAGCTACCAGGATGCAGACATATCAAACAATAACATAATAACCATATCCGAATCTCAATCCAATAAAGGGCCGGCCTTGGTGCCTTAGACCCTGTTGATATAGTGAGGATAACTCACCTTGAAACTGCCGGCTGAAAGGATAAGATCCCGCTGCTCCGAACTCTGACACGAACTCCTCCGCTGAACACCAAAACACTCAACTCAATATATACCCTTATTTACGAAAATACCCCTGGAAGACAACTGGAAAACCCTTGGACAAGGTCAAAGTCACCCCTTACTGACTCTACTCGCCGAGTCAACCCCATGACTCGCCGAGTCCCCAAGTTCAGAACTTCCCTCAATCCGCGACCTGACTCGCTGAGTCACCCCGAGACTCGCCGAGTCCAACCACTCTGAGTCTACTCGCACCCAACTCACCGAGTCATCCCTTGACTCACCGATTCTCGACTCAACCAGAAATTATTGGGACTCTTCGACAAGACTCGCCGAGTCCAAGGCTATCTTCAACCTACTCGCCGAGTTGTTCATCCAACTCGCCGAGTTCCAGCTCATCTTCAAGCAACTCGTCGAGTCCACCCTTGTGATTCGCCGAGTACCACCGGTCTGAAACCATACAGAAGCTTTCCAGGCCATGCAATTGATCCAAAACATAGATCTAGCCTCCTACAACCCACCTATCACGTAAAGTGGCAAACTTTACGTGAATCCATGAAGATCTAGGCATTATACACATTAGGGCTAAAGTTTGGGACAAGATAGCTTCTCCACATACTCAATCACAGGGACTTTCAGGCATTCCAACCCTCCTCCATTCCAGATCTGAGGTAGCAACCTCTAGACTCCAAAACACCAAAAGATGTGATCTCAACACCCCCAAAAATGAAGAATCTAGACATTAGTAGCTGAAGAACGAGATATTACCTTCAAAGAATGCCCCAATCGCAATCAAACTCGAATCCAAGCAAAACCCCGAGAATTAGGGTTTTCTCCACCCATCACCTACTCGCCGAGTCCATCTTTGGACTCGCCGAGTAGGCTATTTGACACGCGACCAAAGTCGCGACCCTACTCGCCGAGTCCATCCATGGACTCGCCGAGTTGCCCTCCAAAACTTAAACTTTTAGTCCTTCAACTCTACTCTTGCTATTCTGGTATGTTACAATTCTCCCCTACTTAAATTAGGTTTCGTCCTCGAAGCCTATGGTAACTCAACTTCAAAATACTTTCCACGACGCGCCACCTGGCCTTAACCGGACCAGGTCCCTCAAGGCATACCCAACGAATCTCAAACTCACTTTCTCTTTCCATACGGTGTCCTGACCACCGTCTTAAGCCGGGCACCGGCTGTACCCTCCGATAATCACACTCAACAACCGAGAATTACCCGTAATCCATTACTGCTCCAAATCACAACCATTACTTGGCCCATATGAGCTATAATTAACTTTGCACCACCCGATTCCCGATCCGAGTCCAACTCTATTCATTCCAGGCTGACAGAAAGACACACTCTTCAGAGCAACTCCCATGAGTTCTCTTCTTGCAATCGCATGCACATGCTGAACTAGCTCTAGCACCCTCATGTCAGGAAATCCATTACTATGACGATCCTCAAAACATCCCTTAGGATGAACCACTGATACACAAATCCTTTCCCGAAATCAAACAAGGAACCCCAAACACAATATTTGCATCCCTTACGAGCCTCTTGACTTTACAGCCTCCGAAATCCCTTCTGCAACCCCGACATGCATCCTCTCATGATGTCATCCCAAACCGCCGCCGCACACGCTGCTCAATGACCACCGTCGGACCACTCCAATCATAACTCTGCACTGCCGCTTTCACTTCCGTGAATTTGCACTCCCTTACGGAATTTCATTCCTCCCTCTTTCCTTACCGAGGCAACCACTCGACCGCCTTGTGACCACGACAAGTACTATGGTGCTCACCCCACGCTACTCCACCTCTTTAAAGCGCACCCGATATCCATTCAACACAACTACTCTGACTCTCATCGCAGGGACTCTCAAGTCCATGCACTATCTTCACTGATCAAGATCACTACCTGGGGACAGACCTTCCAATGCAATCACACTGCAACATACGCAATACATAACCTCGAACCGATCCAACAATACTTGCAGAGTCTTCAGCATGATCGGACCGCCTCACCAGGCCTTCAGCCAATCTGGACCACTCTCAGAACCTTCAGCCAATCTGGACCGCTCTCAGTGCCTTTAGTCTGGCTGGACCGTCCTCCGAGCCTACGACTTGACTGGTACGCCTACCGGCCTTCAGTCTATCTGGACCGCCCAACTAGCATTCATCATTCCGAGCTATCTCTTCGGGAAATCCTCCCGTGCATACCGTTCTAGCCCTCTAGGGGTTCCGAACTCTATCTCCATTATACATACTCGATCCCGGCCTGCTCCCAGGCCCTCCACAATCAAATGCCCTAGGTCTGTATTCCGCCCCGCACGCCTGTTACTCACTCATACGAGCCTGCTCTCGGCTGATAGAAATACCGCTGAATTCCCCAAGCAGCTAAACAACCTCTCAAGCCTAACGACCATCTGGAGAATTTCCAATTCTCCCCCACTTAAGACACTGACAATTAACCACCGGTCGCCATCACCGATCTCCCAAAACAACCTTGCAGAAATACCAACACTTACACGCAAATTGTTTCTCACCAGCGCTAACAACTTTCATAAAAATCATATTTCCACACTGAACAACCCGCTCGAAAGGAACCCAATCATCAACTATCCATTCCTCAGACTGCAGAGGCTACCCTACATTCACACCAACGCCGCATCCGCCACTAATCCTCACAAAGATAATCAACGATAGCTCGAAGCACTGATCCATAACCATATCGATCCTTTAGGGAACAAAGGATACCAAAACGAAATCCCGAACACAACTCGCCAAACCCTCAAGGAACAACAGATACCACACGGAAACCCGAAACGCAATTCCAGAACCATCCAACGAGACTAGCAGATAAACGATACTTCACAATAATCATAAATAATCAAGACAACAGGAAAGAAACATACCAGCAGCAGCAAGCTGAAAAGCACGACCCTAAGCCCCTGGGGGCTCCGCTCCACCCTGACCTCCACCTGTGATCCTCAACGTAGCCGGTGTTGGAGCCTGAACCGGTCCTGCAGCAAGCTGTGGACAGTTGACCCTCAAGTGTCCAACCTAATGACAATGATAACATATCCTCAAATCCCAAACCGACACTGACTGCCGACAATCCCTCGCATAGTGTCCCTCCTTTCCGCACTTGGGACATGCTCCACCGGACCGACAAACTCCGGCGTGACCCCTCCCACACTTTCCACAAACGTGGCTGCCCTGATCTCCCATCCTGGAATCGACGGTCTTAGACCGTTTCGCCGCCGGCTCCGAATGAACCGGAGCTTGCCTCAGCTCACGCAACTGCAACTCAATCTCTAACTCACGCCGCCTGGCGGCCTCCTGCAACTCCAACAATGTCCCGCACCTCTGCGCGGACACAAACTGACTGATGTCTCTCTTTAGCATACTCAGATATCGGGACATCTAAGCCTGCTCCGAAGCGAACTCAGGGCAAAACATCGCCCTCTCAGTAAACATCCTGGTGATTTCCGTCACCGATTTCGAATCCTGCTTCAGCTCGAGGAACTCCTCAGCCAACCTCTCCCTCTCGACCTGCGGAACATAACGAGTACTGGACATCTCTCTGAACTGATCCCATGAAATCGCAGCCCGCTGCGCATCCGAGTAAGACCCCATGGTCAATCTCCACCAATCCTTTGCCCCGAGCCTTAACAGGTTCAGAGCACACCTCACCCTCTGATCAGCAGGGCATGGACACGTGAAGAAACATCCCTCCACATCCGATAACCATCTCATAGCAACGATCGGATCCTGAACTCCATCAAAGGTGGAAGGCTTCGTATTATCGAAGTCCCGATACTGAAAACCTCTACTAGCTCCTCCCCCTGCTGCTGCTACAGCCGCTGCGGCAGCCGTCTCCGTGAGAGCCGCATAGCGCTCATCAAAATACTCCACCATGGCGGTCTTGATCAATCCAAACAACTCCGGCAACTCAGCCCGAAACAATGCAGCAACTTCATCATGCAGGATCTCACGAATCCTCGCATCCAACTCGCACGTACTTATCTGACTGACAACCTCGGGCTATACGGGCCCACCCGGAACTCCCTCTCCTTCTCCTGATCCTGACCCGGATCCACTCCCAGCATGCCCTGAAATCTCCATACTGAAAATAAACCACCAAAAATCTCAGACACTCCCCACTATCCTGGGAACCAACTCTCAAACAAACCCTAGAGGTCATGGTTTCCCTGATACGTGTATGGGTCCTGTGCTTTCAGTAGTACGGGCCCATACTACCTTCCACACCTACCCATATTTGTATGAAGTACTTCCACAACACCCTAGCGAAACATACATAACAACGCTCTATCCTCACAACTAGAGGAACACTAGAAATCTCTCACAAGAAAACCCTAGGCTAGCAGGCATCATACATCAGGCAACACATCAAGAAATCCTGAAGATCCCTAGCCTAACTCTAGCATGCTGTTCTATCAAAGCTCAATAAAACAAATATCATGTATGGTACTTGGGGGGGTTACTTACTGGCTCCGGCTGATCGTACCTCCGCGTCCTCCTTTACTTATTTTGAAACCCATTTTAAATTCTCTTTTGAAAACCCTCCTCAATTTGAGACTAGAGTTACACAAGTGTTCCTCCAATTCGCTCAAACCAAGGCTTTGATACCAACTTGTAACAACCGAAAAATCCAACCAATTTAAATTTTTCAAAAACAACCCGATTTCATTAAATTGTTTACAAAAAGGTTTTCAATACAAATCATTTAGAGTATTCCCAGAATCACATTGCTACAAAATCATGAGGAGCGGTACGATCACGCCTTCGCCTTGCCACAGTCTCCTGAAGAACCTGAAAAACATTAAACCACAACTGTAAGCCCGAAAGCTTAGTGAGATACCCCCAAAATACCAAGCACATATACGCCCTTCTAGGGTACGACCTTCCGGTCCAAAACATATTGCCTTCCGACCCATAACATATAAAACATACATAACATAACAGAACATAGAACAACCATGCATATCGGGTCTACTGTGTGACTGGTCCGCCGTATCGGGCCTTCAGTCCACCAGATCCATCCTCCGAGTCTAGTCATGTTCTTCGAGTCTACAGTGTGGTTGGTCCGCCCGCATTGGGCCTTCAACCCACCTGGTCCACTCTCTGAGTCTACAGTGTGACTAGTCCGCCCGCATCGGGCCTTCAGTCGGCCTGCTCCACTCTCCGAGCCTCGTCACGTCTGGTCTGCCCTCGTGGGGCCTACAGCCTATCCGGACCGCTCGCTGGGCCTTCGGAATAACCAGTCCGCCCTGGGTATCTTGGCCTACAGCACAAAGCAGGACCCGCCTCAACCCATCTCCAGTCGAAACAACCATGTGCACATAACATACAATCATATAACAGTCATAGTCAACAAACCGAGCAAGCAGATTACATAGCTTATCATTACCCTAACGAGGTTACCGACCTAACCGGTCACTAGCATAGCATCACTCTACATATTGGGAAACGGACCTTAACTAGGTCTCCAACATATACCATCCTAGCTATCAGGATGCAGACATATCAAACAATAACATAATAACCATATCCGAATCTGAATCCAATAAAGGGCTGGCCTTGGTGCCTTAGACCCTGTTGATATAGTGAGGATAACTCACCTCGAAACTACCGACTGAAAGGATAAGATCCCGATGCTCCGAACTCCAACACGAACTCCTCCACTGAACACCAAAACACTCAACTCAATATATACCCTTATTTAACAAAATACCCCTAGAAGACAACTGGTCAACCCTTGGACAAGGTTAAAGTCAACCCCTGATTGACTCTACTCGCCGAGTCAACCCCATGACTCGCCGAGTCCCCAAGTTCAGAACTTCCCTCAATCTGCGACCTGACTCGCCGAGTCACCCCGAGACTCGCTGAGTCCAACCACTCTGAGTCTACTCGCACCCAACTCACCGAGTCATCCCTTGACTCACCGATTCTCGACTCAACCAGAAATTATTGGGACTCTTCAACAAGACTCGTCGAGTCCAAGAATAGACTCGCCGAGTCCAAGGCTATCTTCAACCTACTCACCAAGTTGTTCATCCAACTCGCCGAGTTCCAGCTCATCTTCAAGCAACTCGTCGAGTCCACCCTTATGACTCGTCGAGTACCACCGGTTTGAATCCATACAAAAGCTTTCCAGGCCATGCAATTGATCCAAAACATAGATCTAGCCTCCTACAACCCATCCATCATGTAAAGTGGCAAACTTTACGTGAATTCATGAAGATCTAGGCATTATACAGATTAGGGCTAAAGTTTGGGATAAGATAGCTTCTCTACATACTCAATCACAGGGACTTTCAGGCATTCCAACCCTCCTCCATTCCAGATCTGAGGTTGCAACCTCAGATCTAACCTCTAGTCTCCAAAACACCAAAAGATGTGATCTCAACACCCCCAAAAATGAAGAATCTAGACAGTAGCAGCTCAAGAACGAGATATTACCTTCAAAGAATGCCCCAACCGCAATGAAACTCGAATCCAAGCAAAACCCTTTGATCCAAGACTTTTCTCCTTCAAGATTTCTTCAACTAGCACTTCTCCAAGCTCTAAATAGCCCAACAATGGTGTTCCTCCATGAAGTTAGGGTTTATGGGGCTCAAGGGGAATCAAAGAGGCTGGGGAGGAAACATAATGTTCTTTATACAGAGCTCAACCCCGAGAATTAGAGTTTTCTCCACCCAGCACCTACTCGCCGAGTCCATCTTTGGACTCGCCGAGTAGGCTATTTGACACGCGACCAAAGTCGCGACCCTACTCGCCGAGTCCATCCATGGACTCGCCGAGTTGCCCTCCAAAACTTACACTTTTAGTCCTTCAACTCTACTCTTGCTATTCCGAGATGTTACACACGAATTTCCATGATGTGGTTGGTGGATGCTCTTGCTTGTTCACCATGGCGAACGATGCGACGAACTTTGATAGGAGAGCCCTGTCTGCTTAACTTCCTCTGCCGAGCTTTTAGAAACCTCGTTCCATACCATAGGATGGGCGCTGGTCCTGCTCTTGGCTTCAACTTTTCAAGTCTACCGCCCATCAAGGCGTCAGGCACTGAAAGTTCCATCTGGAAGCGGGGTTTCGGACAGCCTAGGGTGGATTGTAGACCTCTGGTTTCGAGTCGGTGTTGAACTGAGCCTCTTCCTCAGTTTCTTCCTCCAAATCGTTTTCTTCCTTTGAATCATTTTCTTCCTCTGAATCGTCTTCGGGGTCTTCTTCTATTATTTCCTCAGGATCCTCCTCGGATCCTCTTCTATCCAACCACTGTTTCCCTGGTTTGGGAAATAGGGGTCTCCGGGTATATGAAATCCATCCATTGTGTCTATGCGAGCATAGGGATAGGAGAAATATATGAAAAACTTAAGTGTATATTTTTTATAATATATTTGAAGGAAAATAAAGTTTTAAATAGTAATACTTTTAATAAAATTTTTGTGATGTGACCTATACCACGTCCTCCTATAATTACTTAATGCATACATGTTGTATATAATCATGATCGAATAAACAATCAGATAGGTAGCTTTACTCTAAACCCACAACCTAAGAAGGAACAAGATTTAAAGTAGATTGATAAATCCTAAATCTATAAAATCTTAATTATACATAACTCTAACATATGCACCTTGAAATTATAGATTTATCAGCAAGGGTCCTTAGTTTTTATGTGCATGATTTGATTTATTCTGGTGGGAAGGTTTTTTTATCACTATTAGTTTTAATAAATATCAAATCCTAGACATTGTTGTTACGGTTCCCATAAAATACTCCCATAGTATTTTATATCCCTGTGTTTAGCTCTAGAGTTTCCTTGTACGAGGGGTTGGTAAGTTTTAGACTCGCCACTCACAACGACCATTCCTTGGCATACATTAGTCACATCCCGGATAAATACAGTTGATCAGGCTATATTTATCCTTGATCTGATTACATACCTGAGGCCTACTCGTAGTGTTCAACATATCTTAATACTTTTTGTTTTGTTACTGTTACGACACTGAACTAGTAAGTGTGATTGTACTTATACTTTTATAAAAATATTGTAATATTTTAAAGTGTACTTGTATGAAAGTGTTACGTGATAGAGTTTTAGTCCCATTGTTTTTATAGTTTGTATATCCTACGTGGTTTGATATACTTAGTTCACTATAAACCTGGCTCTGATACCAATCCATCACACCCCCAAACCAAAACGGCGGAAACGTTAGGGGGCGGGTGACGTCATGTACAATATCATAACAGTTGATTAATAGTAAAGAAACCAAACACAACCATCATAAATATAATTTAAAAGGTTACATTGTTGGATGAGTTACATGTTTCCGAATAAATTACGATATGATGGCAAAATGAGTTTTAAACCAGCGCCTTAGCGACCCCTTCTCAAAAGCTGATGATTACATGTATCACTGATTCCCTGAGAATACTAATGGTTTTGAAAAATGTCAACAATTTAGTTGGTAAGTTCATAAGCATTTTGTATGAGAAAATGTATGAATTTTGTAAGTCCCCAAATTGCTTGTGTATAAATCATATCCAATTGATGGTGCATAATCCTAATCAATTGTATGATGTCAGATCAAATAGAAGAGAAGGAGAAGAAGAATTAAGATGAATCTAATGATGTACTCATGATATGAATTATGCTCCTTACAATAGATTCTCTCACACACACTCTTCTTCTCTCTAGTTTCTCTCTCTAGAACATGCTCCTTTCTTCTTCTAGCCATACACTCCTCACCCTATATATATATATATGAGACATGGGCGACCAGCTGCACACGAGTGGACAACCGCACACGCGTGTGCGGCCGCACACACATGTGCAGCCGTACACAAGGTATGCGGCTGCACACACATGTGCAACCGTACACAACCACATAATTACAGAAAAGTATATTTTCCTAGAAAAGCAAAGTATAAACCATATTTTTTGACCCAACAATCTCCCCTTTGGTTTATGGCTTTCTTTTCTAATTGACCCAATAGACTCCCCTTAAAAAGTAACTGGCTATTCTTGTTAGTCTTCATTAGGAGCTTTGGCTTCAGCGTTTATCTTTGATATCTTCATAGCTTCAAAATGAACATATTAATCTTCAATGAATGACTTCATCTCGAGTGGTTGGGTTTTTCTTCAAAACTTGACATTGAACGTACATTAGGTGAGGAGGCTTCTTGTAGAGATTCATGAAAGATGGCGCTTTCAGTTTGAGAGTCTTCAGAGAGAACAGAGAGAACGAATCTTCTGGATCACTTCAGCAGGTTCATAGATAACAGCAAATTGATTGAGGAGGCTTCAATGCAATCTGTCACATAATCTTCAAGTACATCTTCACCATGCTTCTGGGGTTAACAGATTGAATGTTGAAAGAATAATCTTCATTTCTTGCTCCTTCGAATGAAAATTCTTCAATGCTCGCGGATGAAGCCTTGGCTCAGAAAATCTTCAATACAGTCTCCACGAGTCTTATCTATGCCTGAAATCACTTTTCAAGACAAAACAAAACTAAAAGAAAAATTAGCACACAAAAAAATATTTTTGGAATTTTGATATTTTCTGAAAAAAAAAAACATAAATAACACTATTTTTTTTAATTTTCTATTTTTTGTTTGATTTTTGATTTTTTCTGATTTTTGTTTGATTTTTGAAAATATTTTTTTAATTCTCCCCCTAAATTTGTACATAGAGGAAAACTATGAACAAATTTAACAAAAACAAAAATATTTGGGATCAAAGTTGTTAGACAGTCTTTATCCGTTTGTCAGTACCTTCCCCTTCATGAATAGATCTGGTCGATCGCCGGTATTGTGGCCCACTTAAGCACGAAAAATTCTAACAAGTTTTAGGAATGCCATTAGTAACATGACAGATTGATCCTAAGTTCCTAGATAAAACTTCCTAAGGACCATTCATTTGATGACGATCAAGGATATTGTTGTCCACCTAAGTTGAGCAGCGAGATCTATAGAAAATCTATAATTGTTCAATTTTAGATGTACTAGAACATGTTTCCCGCTTCCTGATATACCCCAATAATCAAGAACTTCCGAGATACTCCTTAATTTAGGTGAACAGACTATTATTCATAGAGAGGATAGATTTAGATTATTATTAATTATAGTTTTTAGAGGGATTAAGAAGTAGAAGGTTGCATATGTTGTGTACCAGGTCGGATTGTTAATCACACAAAGGAGACAGTAGATGGTTAACAGATAGGAAGAATTTCATAGATATAATATGCAGAGAATTAGATTTGCATATGTTGCAGTCCAGGTCGGATCTCTTCCAATCACGTAAAGGAGCCAACATATGACTAACAATAAGAAAGAAAGAAAATAATTTTCTATAGACCTACTTTATCAGAATTCCCCAGTCGCTCCGTCAATACCGGAATTAAGGATAGAATCCATACATCGAGGAAAAGTTAAACCACAGTTCTAGATACGGGTTTTCTTAATGTGGCTGGTGGATTCTCATGTATATCTCCCTGCTCATCCTATCCGAGTGTCGTATTGTCAGGCTAAATGGAACTATCTAGGCCAATATTTATCAAGTCTCTAGATTCCTTAAGTTGATCTGCACCTAGTCAAGTCCATTAGAATCCTTTGTGCCTACCAGCGCATCGAACACAGAGCCTAGACAACTCAGCTTTGGTACTTTACACAAATCCAGATTGCCTGTTATCACCTTTTGATATCACTTCCCAATAATAACTACTAATGAAAAACTATTAAGATAATGAAGAATTGTATTTAAAACAAATCAGAGTAAGATAAACTCACGAGTATAGATGAAAAAACTCATAAACTTAGAACAGATCCGAATCACCTTTTGATATCACTTCCCATAAGTCACCGATTGAATTTGCATCTAGAAGGTCTGAGAACAGCACTCATAAACTTAGAACAGATCCGAAAATTCTTCACATCGTTAAGTACAAACCCCAATGTGTGATCACTTCCTTTCTTCCTTTCCCGTAAAGGACACATACTCTCAAACAAAGTTCTGAGTGTTGTACAGTTGATAGATGCCTCCTATCATGTGCCTGGAACAACCACTATCAAGAAACTGAAATCTAATGATATGCCTCCATAGCTGCTCCGATACAGAGCGGGACCAGTTTGTCTTTGTAACCCAATCCATTTTGAAACTGGGTCAACCTTTGTCGTCATTGCATGGTACTCTCTCCCATGACATATCCTGTTTATCACAAACAAAAGATGTTGAAATATTAGAATCATTAGAAGATTTGGGTGAATGGACCTTCGGAACCCATTTGTAGTTGGGTTTAACCCATTTCTTTTTCGATCTGATGGGTGCCTCGGCACTTGATTTTGAACTTGAAGCTGATCGTCGAGATGACTTTGACCTAACCGGTGCTGGCTTCACTGGAGCATCTCTTGGATTTTGCTTCTTGGCCAACATTCCCTTCATGTCCTTGGGATTTGATTTCTTGGCCTTGGAAGTTGAACTCTTACCCTTTTTGGTATTCCAGTTGCCATTTCGCGATTGTGACCTTGAGGGGTTTCTCTCGGAAAATCTCCCTCTTGGCGCGTTTTGCCACCCTTGTACATAGTAGGGAATGTATGCGTGATTAGGACAGTTTCGGGCAATGTGTCCAGGTGTTCCACAGTGAAAACAAGGCTTTTTCTTCACTATGAAGTTGTTTCTTCCTGCCCATGGTGGCGTATCTTTGCTTTGTCTCTTGCTTTTCCCACACGCACAGTTGCAACAGGCACTTTGTTAAGCTTGAAATGGTGGCATGTATTTACAACCAGCAGGTTGATTAGAAGTAAGAGATTCAGAGTTCAAGGGGTCGTTTGTTTGTGCAGTAGAACTCTCCTTGTTCTCATCCTCTATTACTTTTCCTTTACAAGAAGTAGAAATATTAGTATCGTTTAGCTCAACACCCTCAGTTGCATATTCAACAATTGGTTTACCGTATACCATAAATGGTTCTCGGTCAATCTCTTCATGAGTCAAAGGTTTTGCAGTATAGTTGTGATTGAAGGGAGGATGAACACTCTCAAAAACTAGTCCTACTTTCTTTTGGTTTCCACAAGTGACATCCTTCCACTGAATTTGGTTTTCTATTATTTTCGCAACAACTTCGCCTGACCCATCATATTTTTTAAAGTTAAATTTAGCATTTTCAAAACGTGCTTTCAATGAGTCAAGTTCAGCGGGCACAACTTCAAATTTTCATTTCATATGATCATAGTTCTCACATTTGTTGCTGTAATCCTCTTGTAATTTTCTAAAATCTTTTATTTTATTTTCTAGTTGAGTCTTTAAGGGCTTTTGGTTTTTCCTAAGTGTGTATCCCTCATATTTTAAGTCCTCGTTCTCTCTCTTGATTAATTCTATTGAATCTCGTAAAAATTTAATAGTTTTAACACAAAATGGAGTACATGAAACTTCATTTACCGGAATTGATGTGGAACTCATTTTCTTTTTTTCTTTTTTTTTTTAAATTTTTTTTAGTTGCCCTTTGACTTAAAAACAAAATGAGAAAGTTAACCTTAAAATTCGAATTTAAAAAATCAAACTTAAAAGTCAAACTTGAAAAGTCATACCGAAAAGCTAAATTTGAAAATTTAAAAGTTAAATGAAAAAGTCAAAGGTCAAAATTTAAAGTCAAATGCAAAATTTTAAGGTCAAAAGTTAAATATAAAGTCAAAAATTAAAAACTAAAATTTTGGGTTGAAAATTGGAATTTAAAATTAAAGAAAATTAATTTTTTTTTGGGTTAAAAGTGTGAAATATGCGAAATTAGATTCGAATGGAAGTCTTTTTGAATTACAATGGGAAGGATAGTAACATCTAGCAAGCTAGATTAGATGGTGAAGGCATTGGAATTGGAACCAGGGGACCTAGGTTCGAAACCTGGCAACCCCAAAACTCCCCTAATTATTTCTAATGAACATTGCGAAGACCTGAGCTGACCGCACACACGAGAAGCTGCTGAGCCGCACACCGAGGCCGCACACACCGAGCCGCAAACTCCTTAGCTGCACACCTTCAACAGATTCGCACACACCATTTAAGTGTTTGTTATCCCCGTAAACCAAAATGTATTTGTTAATACCCCATGTGAGTTAGTACAAACATGTTAGTGACTAGTTGGCCTGTGATGATGTTCTTCAGACGCCGGAATGTTATGACATTTGTCACCCCAGACCTGCCGGTCTAACTATAGCTAACAGTTTAGCTTCGGGGTTATCAGTCCCGTATAGATCTATACACATGAGTCATGCTCTCCCTCCGGGAGACTCTGGTTATAATACAGGACTCTTGTTGGTACTTCGATAAGTACTTGAAGACGTGTCTCGTAAATTTATTCATTAATAGGTTTACATCAAATGAAATGAAAATCCTATTTCTTGTAAATGTATTTATTACCTTTTCGTAGCGTAAAAAAATTAATTATATTTTTATATAATTATTTCTTTCTCCCAAAAGTGTAAACTAGCATAAAGATTTCCACAAACCATACTTATTATAGTATGTAATGTATGTTCCGTCGAAATGAAAACCTTTGTTTTATAACCCTTTGCATGCAAAAATTTATAATTTTGGTAGTCATGTTATTTAACCTTTTTACGTAACATATATAACATATAATAAGACGTAATAAACGGTTTGTCTTTTAACACAAGTTTCCTTGTGTTTTACTTGTATTCCCCCTAAAACATAGAAAAATCTTGAAAAATGTAGGGGTATGAACTCACATTGACTATGATTGCAATTTGATAATGAGATAAAAACGGTGATCTTCGAGTTAGAATACGTAAAGGACATCATATCCTAATGGTTTTAAACACATAATAATGTGTGAATATATGAACTAATATACAAAGTGTTGAATAAACACTAGATAAAATGGAAAGAACTTACAATCATATATATATATATATATATATATATATATATATATATATATATATATATATATATATATGAATGATAGATAGGATGGGGTAATTGAGATGTGACATTTACCTTGGTATGTGCAATTTATCACTTTGGGAAGCTAAACTACCAATCAAGTGGCAACACTTGCCCACTTTAATGGTGATTTCGGCCAAAGTTAAACCAAAATCAAAAGGGTTTTGGCCTTGGCAGCAAACACAAAGGAGTTTTCGGTCTTAGCTTCGTCTAAGAAAGGGTTTCGACCTTAATGGGCCTTAAACAAGGTGTTTTCGGTCATGAGGAGGATCCTTGAAGGTGATTTCGGTCCAAGGGGGGTAAACACTATGAGATTTCGGTCCTAGTGAATCTTTAAAACTGAAAACTCACTTGTTTCAATATTCCAAAAACTGAAATCACTATGGTGTAACATGCTATTTTAGATCGTCCGTGATTAGGATTCGTGAGCTGCAACCCGGGCATGCGGAAGCCTCATGGCTACGACGAGTTTCTAGAAGCATAGGGCTTCTCATCACCTTTCCAAGGATATGAGTTTTATTGGAAACAGAGTACGCTGGATATAAGTCCCTTATTTGAGGATAGTGGCAACTGAGTACGCTGGGCATACGTGTGAGTATGCATAGCATGCTCATATGAGTGACTTTTAAGCGGAGTCACCTAGTACGTTGGGCGTACCAGAGGGTATGCTGGGCGTACTAGTTACAAAGTGGAAAACCTAAATAAGGGGGGGGGGGTCCCAATATAAAGAATAAGATGGCTTCATTCCTGGCCATCATCCTTAAACAATTAACCCTCTCAAACCCTAATCCTCGTTCTTGAGCTTGTGTGTGTCAATTTGAGAGCATTTAAGTGATATTGTGTGTTCCTAAAGTGAAGAAGGAGCTTTAAAGAAGAAGGAGTGGGAGTCCAGACTATAGAGGTGAGTATATTTGTGTTGGAAGCTTCACTTGGAGGTATAAAGCTCAAAGTTATTTCAATCTTTTGTTTTGTGCATTATGTTAGACCATTTTAGGGTTTTGGTCCCCAATTAGCATGCTTTATGAGAAAATAAGCTCCAGAGATTATGAACAGTTCCTTGTAGTGTTTTTAGGAGTATAGTGTCATAAAAACCAAGACTTGGACATTTGAATCAACCCATGCATGAGATATGAGCATTTTGAGATAAGAGAATGAGAGTTTTCGGTGTTTGTGGCTTTATAAGCCATGCAAATGCTTAAAGTCCTTATTGAGTAAGAGCCTCTAAGGAATCCAATTTGTAATGTGAGTTAAGGTCTTAACGTGTTAAGGCTTAGGAAGTGAGAAAAGCCATACTGGAAGTACACCGAGCATAATCCTAGTACGCCCCATGTATTGGGTTGGTGTCCCCAATCCGATTTTGTGCATGATGGTGTACGTTGAGCGTAACAATGGAGGTACGCCCTGCGTAACCTCACTGTGGGCTTTTTAGGCTAAATCTTGTAGTGGGCCTTAAGGGTTGGGTTTGGATCTTTGGGGTTGTGCACCAGAGACTTTAAGCAGTGAAATATTATGCCTCGGGCCCTTGTGTTGGGCTTGTCACTTGAACTTGAGAGTTGGGCCTCAGGAGAGCCTATTCATTATTGGGCCTTGGTGGGCTCAATGAGTTTTAGGTTATTATTGGGCTAGTTAGTGGAGTACCTTTAGACCTAAAGGGTGAGGATTTGGACTTAGATCTTAATTGAGTAATTGTGGATTTTGGTCCAGTGTTATAGGTCGGTGCAGAAGCAGCATCTAGAGGAGCTATTCATCATCCAGGGTGAGTCTTCTCACTATACTTACCTGAGTGGGAATGATTGTGTGATGGGAGGGTCTTATTTGCTTATACTAAGTTAGGTGATATCATGCACTTTGTCTTTGTGATTTATGTTGTATATTACTCCTGTGCCTTATTTAGTTATTCTGTGCTTGTGAGACTGGAGGGTCTATACTGAGATACAGGACTGGAGGGTCCAACCCGACCTATTAGACCAGAGGGTGCTCACTGAGACACATGATCGGAGGGTCCACACCGAGAGGCATGAGACTGGAGGGTCCATGCCGAGTTATAGCCATGAGAGGCTTATTATTATGTATGTGGTATTTTAGGGAACTCAATAAGCTTCTAGCTTACCGTGTTACGTGGTATGTGTTATGAGGATCCTGGATTATTAGTCAAACAATTATGGAGTTGCGTTTCGTAAATTAAATAAATGAGATTTTTGTGAAATGTGTTATGAGAATTATGTGATTTTAAAATAAAAAATTGGTTTGAAAATTTACGGTGTTACAAGTTGGTATCCGAGTCTTGGTTTGAGGGAATTGGATGCATGTTCAGTTATATCTTGACTAAAACTGTGGATTTGAGAAAAAATTTCAAGAGAAATGATTTTTATAAAACAAGCAGGAGTTTCTATGTGGAAAACGAGAAGGAGCAATGTGTACAATCAGCCAGAGCCCAAACGGTGATTTCCCAAAATACCCATACTTATTTGTGTTATGAGTTATTATTGAGATACTAGTGATGCATTCTAGAAGATAGGCTAGGTATTTCATATTTTAGGGATAGAGTTTCCTGATTTGTGATGCCTTAGCCTAGGAAGGTTTGCTTTCTATGATGTGCTTTGAGTAGTGGAGTAATCTAGGAGAGATACCTAGATGAACTTTAGAAGAGCCTACTGAGGGAGTAGTTAGATACCCACGAGAGGTAGGGTTGCTTGAGTTTGGTGATACCTTTGTGTGTGAGTAGAGCAAGTGGAGTTGTTACCTAGAGTGGTTTTACGTGTTACTGGAGATTATTCGATACCTAAATGCTACTTGCTTTGTGCTTTGTGGAGCTCTTGATGATGGGAGTCAGCTACTAAGTGAATATGATGATATTCAGGAGGTAGATGGTTGGCATCATAAGTAGTTCCTCAACAGCTGATGGCATAGAAGTGTGAGAACCTAGAGCTTAGGGAGTGACCTTAGTCAGATACGCTAATATAGTAGAGTATTCGCTGGACACGGACCAGGTATAACGAGATTGGTGATCGAGAAGGTTGAGCAGCGACTTATTAAATCTGGGATGATCCGTGTGGAAAGTAAGGGTAGATGTGGCAGCTAGTATGGACCTGCACTACTGAAAGCAGAGGACCCATACTAGAAACAAGGAGAATTCCAGGAGTTTTAAGTAGTAGATTCAAAGGTGATAACATGGTTCTAGTACCATGATTCGTGACAGTTAGTGGTTCAGAGTTTACCAGTTATCCCGTTGTGATTGATGGGACTGAGAGCAGATATGATAGAGTCTGGGGCCGGGGGGCGTGTTGAACGAGTATTAATGGAGATTACATTGAGAGGGAAATAGAGTTAGTTTCCAAGAGATTTTATTTGTGAGATGCCAGTTGTAGTCGCAAGACTTAGGGCTTAGTAGAGATTATGCTTAATGGAGGATTGCAGTCCGAGTTGATCAATCAACCAATAGATGAGACGTCACCTACTATGACAAGAGTTGCGCTATCTCCATTCTTGGGAGAAGCAAAAGATATAATGAACTTTCGGTTTCAGAGTTTGGAGGTAAAACCCGTGGGGTAGCATAGGGTTGCAACCTTTTCGCCTGAGTATTTGGGCAGTATGTTTGCTGCGAAGTTTTTCTTATACCATGAGAGAGTCATTAGTGGGACTGAGATTGAAGAGAACAAGGAGGCGGCTTATTGAGGGACGCATACTTTTAGCAGCAGTTCCAGATGATTAAGATGAGTATATCGGGGTGGTGTCCCTCATTGTCTACATTGTGTATCGACTGTGAGAGTGAGGTATCTTGCTTTTATGATGATTCCCACGATGGGAGGTTGGTCGAGGAATGGAGACGAGGTACGTGATACTTCATTATTTCCAGTTTGAGAGACATGACTAATTCGGAGCAGTTGGGGTATGCGACGGTGTGTCGGTCTGAGGACTCGAGATGACTAGAGGTAGTCACGTTTGGAGGGTTCTGAGATTGTTGTCTATGTTAAGGGATATTTGGAGTTGCTTGGTTTTCCATTGAGAAGATCATTGAAATGATTACGTGGTACATTCCAAGAGTCAAGTGCGATATATCTGGAGAAATAGTCTATGGAGTAGATTTTTGGTATGCCAATTGGTGATGGTTCGAACCCTAAGTGGGGGAGAACTGGGTATTTTATTGAGAGGATCAACAATCCGTTCAAGTGCGGTTAGAAAACTGGTTATGGAGATCTGCGGTGCAAACACATGAGACCTGGGTTATGGGTGGATGAGGCAAGGTGCAAGGCGAGATGATGCATGTGTGTGCTTAAGAAAGGACAAGTGAATCCAAGGCAGGTGGGCGTTGGCCAGAGAATTTTCTGTGGCCATGGATTTTTCGGGTTTGCAAATGTTGAGTTCTAGGCAGCTGGGCCGCTGAGTTTAGGGTGGGATAGATGAGGTTTGCAGTTATAAGTATAGATTGTGATCGACACTCCGGTAGGGGCAGCAGTTGATTTGTCAACCTATTTCAGAGTCGATATGAGTAGTTTTATATGGGTGGTGATCAGTAGAGGATGGAGCTTGCGATTTACGTGAATGTGTTTTCAGTCATTGATGGTTCCTCCTTGATTCAATTTGTGAGATGGGAGTATTTTGAGGTTTCGAGTTGCGTGAGTGGAAGATCAATGGTTAAGGTAATACATCGTGAGATATTGTGATGGTGTACCGAGGTACCCAAGTATGATGTCCTAATTTTTGGTCATGTTGAGGTTCGAGTTGTGAGATGACGTGTAGAGTACCAGGTGACTTTTGTTCCAGTGGGAACTGATCAGTTAATTGTTGCTAGAGTGGGATTGTATAAGGGTGTATCGGTGTTGAGAAAAGTGCCTTGCATATGAGAACTTACATCAGGAGTGGTGGTACATAAGCTAGGAGGGTGTAAGCACTTATCTATGTTGAGTTGCGGGGCTTGATTTGGTGAACTTAGTGTGGTGATGACTTGATGATGAGATTATGGGCTGATTAGAGAGTAAGTGGATTCGAGTGGGAGTAATCACTTGGGATTATCAAGAAAAACCATGTAGTGAACCTGTGGCGAGTCAGTGAGCGAGAGAGTGCCGTGATACTACGGGGAGTCATACTATTCTTTGGATAGTAGGGGAGTGTTGTGGTACTGCGGGAAGTCGTAGTACTCACTAGTCAGTTAGAGAGTGTCGTGATACTATGGGGAGCCGTAGTATTCACTAGATAGTGGGAGAGTGTTGTGATACTGCGGGGAGCCGTAATACTCACTAGTCAGCAAGAGAGTGTCGTGGTACTGCAGGGTGCTGTAGTATTCACTTGTTAGCAAGAGAGTGTTGTGATACTGTGGGGAGCCATAACATTCACGAGTCAGTAAGAGGGTGTCGTAAGTCTGTAGGGAGCCGTAGCATTCATGAGTTAATAAAGGAGCATCTTAAGACTACGGGGGAACCATAACACTCAGTAGTCAATAAGAGTGAATATTGTTCTGTAGGGAGTTGTAGTATTCACAAGTCAGAGTATGGCGCATAGGATTTCTTAGGCTTGGGTAGCCTTACCACTTAAGTCTTCGGGAACCTGGTTTTCGGAACAGGGGCAAGACCGGGATCTCCGTGATGGTTGAGAATTCTTATATCCCGGGTTGAGGAGGGATGATTGTAATCGGTAGGAATTGGAGAGATGGTGTGTGCATAAATTCACGAATCGCGGGTAGGGGGTGAGTATCAGGTTGGAAATGAGTGGTTCCAATTCTGCTTTTGAATCAGACTCTCAAGTTGAGTTTGGGACAATTCGTGTATGGAGAAGGCAAGATGAGGTTCCAGATTCATAGATGGGTTTCCTTTTGATGGATATTGATCTCCATCTGAAGTCTTAGACCGGGTGGGTCAATTCATTGGTATGGGAAGAGTCGCAAGACACATGGAACTAGTGAGTAGTAGACGAAAGAGGTCGGAGGTGAGGCGAGTTTAGTTGAGATTGTAGCATTCGCTTAAGATAAAGACAACTTCATGACTTGTGTGTCATAATGGGCTGAGATAGTTATTGTGAGAAGAAAGCTAGTGAGATATTTTCTTTGGTATGCATTGGGTAACATTTGGAAGTTCATTCTTTCAAATGAGTTCTGATAGTTGTTCAGGCGGTGGGTCCTTAGTGAGATGTGACCTTTCTTGTTCCTTTTGAGTAATGACCGTGATCGATTAGAGAATTCGAATTTGGTAGAGTGTTCTTAGAGTCTGTAATTCGATGAGTGATTAACATGATGCTATTTTTTTAGGGTGGTCTGGCAGGGAGACAGACCACTAGTGTTTTTAAATTTTGGAGAGACAGATCGAGTACCGCAGTGGCAGAAGGGTCTGTTCTTCTTCGGGGCCGGGAGTTCCTGATGGGTTCAAGTGTCTTTGGAAAAGATTGTTGCATTATGTGAGGTCCTTGTTGGTAGTGCTTCTTGGGTTATTGGGTTTGATCTATGTGTTGATAAGGTGAGATTTCGAGGACGAAATCTAATTCAAGTGGGGGAGAATTGTGACATCCTATTTCGGATTATACGTGATTACGGTTCGTGAGCAGCAATTCAGGCATGAGGAAGCCTCAAGGCTGCAATGAGTTTCTAGAAGCATAGGGCTTCTCATCACCTTTCCATGGATATGAGGTTCATTGGAAACATAGTTATATCATGGTATCTGTGGAAGTTTGAAGTTTTGTTAAGATAAGTCCCTTATTTGAGGAAGGTGGCAGCTGAGTACGCTTGGTGTATGTGTGAGTACGCTTAGTGTACTCATGTGCGTGACTTTTAAGCAGAGTCACCTAGTATGCTGGGCATACCAGAGGGTACGCTAGGCATACTAGGAACATAGTGGAAACCCTAAATGAGGGGGTGTCCCTATATAAAGAATAAGATGGCCTCATTCCTAGACACCATCCTAAGACAGTCAACCCTCTCAAACCCTAATCGTTGTTCTTGAGCTTGTGTGTGTCCATTTGAGAGCATTTACGTGATATTTTGTGATCTTAAAAAGAAGAAGGCGCTTTGAAGAAGAAGGAGTGGGAGTACAGACTATATATGTGAGTATATCTATGTAGGAAGCTTCATTTGGAGGTATAAAGCTCAAAGATTTTTCACCCTTTTATTTTGTGCATCATAGTTGACCATTTTAGGGTTTTAGTCCCAAAGTTGCATGCTTTATGAGAACATGAGCTCCAGAGATTATGACAACTCCTTTGAGTGTCTTTAGGAGTATAGTGTCATAAAAATCGTGACTTGGATGTTTGAACCAACCCATGCATGAGATATGATCATTTTGAGATAAGAGAATGTGAATTTTGGGTATTTGTGGCTTTATCAACCATGAAAAGGTTTAAAGTCACAGACTTTATGGAGTAAGAGCCTTTAGGGAGTCAAGATCTGTTATATGTTAAGACCTAGAAAGTGATAAAAGCCATACTGGAAGTATGTTGAGCGTAATCCTAGTACGCCCTGCGTACTGGGTCGGTGTCCCCAATCCGATTTCTTGCTTGATGGTGTACGCTGAGCGTACCAAGGGTGGTATGCCCCGTGTAACCTCACTGTGGGATTTTTGGGCCAAATCTTATAATGGGCCTTAAAGGGTTGGGCTAGGATCTTTGCGCTTGTTTATTAGAGACTTTGAGCCGAGAAATATTATGCCTCAGGCCCTTGTGTTGGTCTTATCACTTGAACTTGAGAGTTGGGCCTCGGGAGAGCCATTTCATTATTGGGTCTTGGTGGGCCTAATGAGTTTTAGGTTATTATTGGGCTAGTTAGTAAACTACCTCTAGAACTAAAGGGTGAGCATTTGGATTTAGATCTTAATTGAGTAATTATGGATTTTGGTCCAGTGTTAGAGACCGGTGGAGAAGCAGCATCTAGAGGAGTTGTTCATCATCCGAGGTGAGTCTTCTCACTATACTTACCTAAGCGGTAATCATTGTGTGACCGAAGGGTCTTATGTGCTGATACCGAGTTATGTGATATCATGCACTATGTCTTTGTGATTTATGCTATATATTAATCTTGTGCCTTATTTAGTTATTCTGTTCTTGTGAGACCTGAGGGTCCTCACTGAGATACATGGCTGGAGGGTCCAACCCGAGCTGTGAGACTGGAGGGTACTCACTGAGAAACATGACCGGAGGGTCCACACCGAGCCGTGAGACCGGAGGGTCCTCATGTAGACGGATGACATCGGAGGGTCCATGTCAAGTTATAGCCATAAGAGGGTTATTATTATGTAGGTGGTATTTTGGGGAACTCACTAAGCTTTGTGCTTACCGTGTAATTGTTGGATTAGTGTCTAAGTCCATAACTATTTTGGTATGTACTTGACCCGATGGTGCATGGTCCTTTTGGGTTGCCTTCACCAAAGCAACTTGATAGGATCAATTATGGAGAGAAAGGATTAAATATGATTTATTAATATATTATGAGAATAATATATTAAAGGAGAAATCATATTGTTTAATTAATATTAGTCAATAATTAATTGGTAATTAGTTTTGTGACTAAAAGAGATTAATTAAACTTAAGGGACTGGAATTGTAATTATAAGATAATTGCAATTTGGGCCATGGATTGTCTTATATTAAGGAGTGGACGAATTCTATGGGGAAACCCATAAGAAATCGTCCAAGGCCTTAAGGAAAGGAGTCCATGGGTTGCTTAGGGCTTAAGCATCCAAATTAGGGTTTCCTTGTTAGATAACCCTAATAGCCTCACTATATATAGACCCCTTAAGGACCAAAAACGTGGCTAAGCTTTGTTCTAGGGTTTCACACGTTTTTGGGTAGCCTCCATCCTCTTTCCTCTTCATCTTCTTGCTCTTGGTGTTTGTGAACCATTAGAGGAGTGACATTTGTGACTCTAAGCTTTCTAAAGTCAATACAAGGAGGAATTGGATTGTTATTGCTACATAACAATCAAGGTAATGTCTTAAACCCATTCTTATGTTAATATGATTACTTGTATGCTAGAATTAGGGTTTATAGTCTTGGATTACTTGCATGTACAATAGAGAAACCTAGATCCAAGCATTAGGGTTTGTATGAGCACATAGGATGTTCTTATGACCAAAACCCATCAATGGTATCAAACCTTAGATTGGTTTCTATTGTATTGATGCATTATATGTTTGAAAAAATTCGTTTTTGTGTTTCTGGGGGCTGGACTCGCCGAGTCCATAGCTGAACTCGCCGAGTCCATGCTTGACTAGACGAGTCAACTCGTTAGATGGAGCAAACTTTGGGATTTCTTGTTGTTTTTACTTAAGGATAGTTTCCTTATCATATTAGAACAATATAAATCTGATTTTATGATATATTTGACTATATTCTTGATCTAATTGAAGATATTTATCAATTAATAAAATATTTGTTTCCTTATGTGATAATTGATTAATTATTTTGATTAAATTGGTAAATTGTTTTGCAAGAAATCATTAAATAAATCAAATATGGATAATTATGTGATTAAATTTTAATTTAGATTATTTGTTATTTGATCCTTGTTGTTATGAAAAGTTTCATATTTTCCCCTTTAGGTTGTATAGTTTAAATATGAACCCAAAAGTTTTGTTGTTTTGAAATTTAGATAGTTGAAACCCTAATGTTTTGAAATGTTTCAAAACTTACCCTCAAGTTTTGGAATTTAAATTTTGATTAAAAGTTTAACTTTGATGTATATTTAAATTCTAAACCCTAATGTTTTTGAAATGTTTCAAAACTTGCCCTCAAGTTTTGGAATTTAAAAGTTGATTAAAAGTTTAATTAGGAATGTTAAATTCTAAAACCCTAGTAATGTTTTGAAAAGTTCAATTCACACCTTTATGGTTTTATTAATTAATTAAGGTGTATAATTAAAAGAGGTTTAACAAATCCATAACAATTTAGGTTTACAATTTAATTGAATTAAAAGTATAATTGTTAAATTTGACCACCTAGTATTTTAAAAGTGTCAAAATACACCCTATACTATATATAACATTAAAAGTCTAACATTATATATATATATATATATATATATATATATATATATATATATATATATATATATATATATATATGTATGAGTAAAAGTCAGTCTTACTGTTAGTAGGCCTCATTCACGAAGCTGGTTTAAAAGGGGTGTTTAAGGAAATTGTCTATAAAATGACGATTGAATGGGTATCCACTCTAACCCACCGCACTCTTGACTAGTGGAGGGTCGTTAGCCGAACGGGTAGGATAGGACGAGACCTTCCATTATAAGTATAATGAGATACAAAAGTATCTAAATGTTTGTACAAATTCCCAATCTTAGTTACTTAGGGAAAGTGAATTGATGCAATTCCATGAAATTACACTTTGTGCCCTTGCGAAGATGTTAGTGGAGCGTCTGTGGTTTACCGGCACACTAAATGGTTCTAAGCAAAGGTACCAAAGGGTGACTCAATGTTTATCATAGTTCGGTGGAGCGTGTGTGGTTTACCGGCACATCGAATAAGTGACTGTAACATTTGAGGGCACTATGTAAGTTTGCATGGTTATTCACACCCGCTTTGTGATCCTCGGCATCCCAGTCATAAACAAGAGGGGCATATCGAGATTTAAACATGCCATTGAAATGTTCAATGAATCTCAAAGGATCTAGGAGTTTTCATTGATTTAAAACTTAATTTTCTTTTGTTTTTTCATGGTGGAAATTAGTGAATCGTCATTCACTTACCTTCAAATATTATGCAACTAGATTACGGCATCCCTTTTCTAGGTTGTAGCATATTGTGTTGGGTCCTAGCCTTAGTATCTCATTTGGGTGATTTACTAAGAACTCAATCAATCAACTAACTTGAATTCGTTTTTCTCCCATTTTGTAGATGTCAAAGTTCGACAACTATGGTCTTCCCAAATCCCGTGGAACAAGCATTCCACATGAAGATGGTATTCCACGATTCGATCGAGGAACAAGAAATCATGCTTCACTTCCTCCACCTCCTCAAATTGTTCTCCCTAACCCACAAGATCGAAGAATTGAAAGGTTCAATATCACTAAGACCCTATTGGAAATGAAACATGAAGATGGTAAATCCGTGTGTGCCCACATTCTAGGAATGAAATCACACATGGATAGGTTGATTATGTTGGGTGTGTCATTTCCCGATGAGTTGGCGGTGAATTGGGTTTTTTTGAAGTCACTTCCTGAGTTATATAATGAGTTCAAAAGAAAGTATTATATGATGGATCATGACGACAACCTCATTGACCTAACTTACATGCTCATTGCTGCTGAATCAGAAATGATTTGGCGAAGCAATGGAGCGTATTTGTTGGGAAAGTCAACCGACCATGCTTCCAAGGACGTTCTAAGAGAAGCGACCTGCGTTTACTGCCAAGAGAAAGGGCGTTGGATAGAAGTCTGCCCCAAGAGCCTGGAAATTCCAAGGACAGGAGAGTCAAAGAGTATGATTGCGCTTCAGGTAAAATCCACTATCTAACTTCGTTAAGTTCCTATTCATTGATTTAAAATACATGATGTGATAAGATTGCATTTGAATGTTTCTGTAGGATCAGTGAAAAGAAAGGAAGCCTGGTGAAAGATCAAGGTGAATCTAATCACAAGAAATGGATCTTGATCACATGGAATTGAAGATTAGATTTTGAGCTTAGATAGTTATGATAGAGTTGTTAGAAATTTTCTTTCTGAAATACATAGCTTTCAAGGGATTTTGCATTGTATGGACAAATGTTTTCCGCTGCTTTTATAAATAAAATAAATTTTGGTTTGACTTATTTATTTACTTGTTTACTTCCTTGCAATGAAATCGTTATGAAAATTGATGTTTGAATATTTCTACAACAAATGGATATGATTCTTATTTATGGTGTTTATGGAAAAGGTCAAGAATTTACCAAATAGGGAGAGTTTCTCATCAGCCAAGTTTCAATTGGATAGAAATTTGGAATCACACAACTTGGTTGCATGATGAATGAGAAATTTCATATTTGGAAATTAGACTAATTCGTTGACAAAGTGTCAAGTGAAGGACTAGGAGATCGAGTACACAAAGTTGTGTGTTGGTCAAAGTCCAGCATAAGAGTAACAAGATATTCATCATGGTTTACTAAAAGTTTAGTAAATATGATTATACTTATAAGATTAAGTGTAATTCGGAATTGATTAAAAAGGTTTAAATCAATAGCAAAACGAATAAGAAGAATCAAGTAGGCAGAAAGATAAAAGTTTCTCCATTCTAAGAAGAAGGGAGAGTACCTTTTATGCTTTATGATAGGTCTTTATGATTAAGAACCATATCTTAATTGATCCTCTAAGTGAGTCGTAGTACAATTGTATGTCTAAGTAGAGGAATCAAGAATTGAAGAAATGGTTAAATCAAAAAGTCAATCATACTTCGTTCCAAAACAAGTCTTAGAGTTAAGATTGTGACAATGAGTGACAGGTATTAAAAGGTTTATAACGTTCATCAAATGTGGAAAGTTGTGATGTCTTGGATAAGACAAAGACAAACTAGGACCAATTTATGAAGTGTTTTGATAAAAGCTACACTAACTCTTGAATATTTGTTTTGTCAAGAAATGGTTATTGACAAGAGAATCTTATATGTCAAGGAGTCAGTGGGAGTCTTAATGGTCTTGAAAGGTTTCAAGAACAAATCAAATAAACCTTATCGATCATCACTAGCACACGAGTTGAGGTTTACAACCCATCGTGTTGGCACTATTTTGTTTTCTATGCCATTCCGATTGAGTTAATTGTGCATATGAGTCCTATGAGTTCTCATTTGAATGCATAAAAGGCAAGGACTTTGATCAATGGAAAGTACTTTGATAGGAAAAGGTGAACTGCTTAACTACTTGGAAGACATGGTGGGCAGCTATGCTATCATAAGGCAAGAAATCAAGATTAAGAAAGTTCGGTCCATATGAGTTTGAATTTGTCGTAAACTTTGGTTTTAACAAATTCACATGGATAGGAACACATACACCGTTTAAATCTAAGTGTCATAAGATTTCCTCCTTCATGAAAATGATTGTGAGGAAATGCTTTCACTAAGAAAGATTTTAAAAGGATAGTGATTGTAAAATTGCATTCTCAAATTCGATTATGGTTACGGTATCCCTTTCCATGATTTGAGTTGTGAGGTTTGGCAATTAGTCTTAATTGTTTAGACACACATATGAACTATCTAAGGCAAAGGTGTATAAGTTCAAGAAGCTTTTATAAAAGATTATCAAAGCACTAAGTATTAGAAACATGGACTTAAGAAATTCAATAGGTATTGGTTTTCTAAATGTTAAGGTGTTTATGAATACATGTCGAAGCTAGTGGGAGCATAAGTGTTATGTTTTTTAATAATCATCATGATAGTGGGAGCATAAATGTTATGATTGTATGATTATTAAGGAAAGTGTTGCAAGTTGGCAATATCAATTATAGAAAACAAGAGTCATTCTTTGCAAAGTTGTAAGGATGGAATAGTTGTTTTGCTATAATTAAGGGAGAGAATATTATGCTTCATTTCAAATCTAAAGCTTAGGTTGAGAAATGTTAATAAATTTAGTCAAAGGTACATAGTGTATTCCTAAAATTTCGATTATGATTACGGCATTCCTCTTCACAATTCGAATTTTGAGAAGATAGCAAATAAAACATTATGCATTGGGTCCCATACGCTTCGGGTATTGGATCGATTGCAAATGCTTTAATGTTTGACCATTCTAAAATTTTGAAAATGTCTAGCGCATTTAGAGGGAAAAGGGACTAGAATCGGTTTTGACTAAAATAATTAAACAACTATCAAAGGACAATCCAAAGTTCGACGAGGATTGGTTGCTTATGAGTAGTTGGAAGCATGGTATTGAATGGACCATATCGACATTATTATAAATAGAAAAGATTCTATTAAGAATGAGTTGTCATATGGAAATTATGGAAATGTTTCCTTATTGGATGGACCATATCGACATCATTACGAATAGATAAGATTCTATTAAGAATGAGTTGTCATATGGAAAATATGGAAGCGTGTCCATATTGGGAATTGAATATTGAAAATCTATGTCTAGATTAAAAACTTTTATGCAAAAGGATGTTCAAAGGAATGTACTTTGAGTGAGAGACATCATATCTAAGGAATTGTCTTGTAACAATCTCCGATAGAAGATTTTGTAATATCATTGGCAATAGTCTTTGTGACTTTGGTGCAGTGACATTACGAAAGAATCATTGCATGGAACGTTAGAATCTAGCATATTCTATAAGTAGCAAGAATTTGATATTCTTTCACTTATGAAAAAGGATTTGGAGTTGTGAAATGAGAATGATTAGAAATGTGTTCAATTTGATCTATTTCACAAAGTAAGAACCATAGGTAAACATTGTGTGCATGCTAGGAGCATGGGACAAGTGTAATAATTCAAGTAAGAAGTTGATTGCCCGAAACGACAAATAATGAGTAATTGATATGGTGATAAATAAAAGGAGTTTTATTTATACTCAAAGGTTTGAGGCCATATGGGATTAGTATTATTCTTGTGTTTCACTTTGCATGTTTTGACTTCCTGAATAATTTAATTGGTTAAGAACAGTCAAATTATTCGAACGGGCCACAGTCGTTCATATGTTAGAAGTAAGTATGAACGAAGACTGTCGTGAATTGGTGTGTGGATTGTCTAAAAGAGTATTAGACATAAGCAAATGTTTGCTGCAACGTTCATGAGTGCTTATGAATATGAATTTGAGCATTGGATTATACCCACGCTCACTTGGATCACTCCATGAATTGTATCACGAGTGATTGGTGAGACGATAACATCTTATATTCTTGAAACCAAGATGTGTGAGTTGTATCTTGCTAATCGGTTGCACATTGATAATATGTAAACGCACTAGTAACTTGGTGTTATAAAACATATTGTTGTGTGTGATTCGGTGAGTGAGTGCAAGCAAGCATTGTATCAAAGTTTATCCGTTCCTTTTATTCAAAGTAGGATAAAAGCGATATCTTTGGGCCCCTCGATGATTTAGTGATGACAAACGTAAATGCTCGGCCAAGCTAGGGCTAATTTGATTTGTTCAATTAGTCAGTCGTCATAAATCGGAGATCGAGAAATAGTACAAAGAGAATGATTTGAAATCATATCTCATACGATGTATAGAATGGAGGAATATATGATCTCTTATCTAAAGGACATGCGTATCTGATAGGATCAGAGTTGACAGCGGCTTTGGAAAGCTACGATTGCAGATCAGGATCTGAAGTCATATGCATAATAGTTATTAGACTTATCCAAGTGGGAGACTATTGGATTAGTGTCTAAGTCCATAACTATTTTGGTATGTACTTGACCCGATGGTGCATGGTCCTTTTGGGTTGCCTTCACCAAAGCAACTTGATAGGATGAATTATGGAGAGAAATGATTAAATATGATTTATTAATATATTATGAGAATAATATATTAAAGGAGAAATCATATTGTTTAATTAATATTAGTCAATAATTAATTGGTAATTAGTTTTGTGACTAAAAGAGATTAATTAAACTTAAGGGACTGAAATTGTAATTATAAGATAATTGCAATTTGGGCTATGGATTGTCTTATATTAAGGAGTGGACGAATTCTATGGGGAAACCCATAAGAAATCGTCCAAGGCCTTAAGGAAAGGAGTCCATGGGTTGCTTAGGGCTTAAGCATCCAAATCAGGGTTTCTTTGTTAGATAACCCTAATAGCCTTACTATATATAGACCCCTTAAGGACCAAAAACGTGGCTAAGCTTTGTTCTAGGGGTTCACACGTTTTTGGGTAGCCTCCATCCTCTCTCCTCTTCATCCTCTTGCTCTTGGTGTTTGTGAACCATTAGAGGAGTGACATTTGTGACTCTAACTTTCTAAAGTCAATACAAGGAGGAATTGGATTGTTATTGCTACATAACAATCAAGGTAATGTCTTAAACCCATTCTTATGTTAATATGATTACTTGTATGCTAGAATTAGGGTTTTATAGTCTTGGATTACTTGCATGTACAATAGAGAAACCTAGATCCAAGCATTAGGGTTTGTATGAGCACATAGGATGTTCTTATGACCAAAACCCATCAGTTATATGATATGTGTTTCAGGTTCTTTTCAGGATCACGAGAAGGCACCAACTTGATTGTACACACTAGAGAAAGAGTTATGTTTCGAGGATCCTAGATTATTAATCAAACAATTTTAGAGTTGCGTTTTGTAAATTAAATAAATGAAATTTTTGTGAAATGTGTTATGAGAATTATGTGATTTTAAAATGAAAAATTGGTTTGAAAATTGACGGTGTTACATATGGTGAGGTGTAATTCATGCTTTTTGATTTACTTCCTTGACCTGTGTTGACTTGTATTAACTTATTCAACATGGTTTTCAATACATAAATATATATAACTTATATAAGCATGGATTTCAATTTATATTTATATATTAACATATATAAACATGCCCTCATGGCTAATGGTGATTTAATGTAACAAGTTTACAATGCGGTTTTCACTTATACATGGTATATCTTTTGACTTGGTTTGACTCTATGTTTGCTAGTTGTCACATCATCCCCCCGTTAGAGGGAATTTCTTCCCGACATTGAAACTTTGACTGGGATATCAAGTGTTGGGGAAAAGATGTGGGTACTTTTGTTTCATTTGATCTTCTCGTTCCCATGTGTGAATATTCAGATCCCCGCTTGGCATTCCGTCGGACCTTCACTATAGTCATGCAGCTTTGATTTTTTTCTTTTGACTTCTATATCCATGATTTCCACTGGCTGTTCTATGAAGGTTAGTTGACTATGGTGACATAACCATCTAGGAAAATAATGGATATAATCAGATGACTATGATATGAGCTATATGGAAAGATCAAGTATGGAACTACATTCCATGTTCAACACCTTTAGAACTAACATGAAAAAGAAGAGAGACTCCAAGCCTCAAAGAACTGATTACACTGATACGATTAAAGAAACATGGAATTTCACCTATTCGAATTGACT